>NC_137504.1:21282500-21390000 GCF_041902795.1 Electrophorus electricus
TGGGCTGAATGCAAGAACGCAAGTGTGACACCCACCTCCAGGCTCTGATGGAAATGACGGTGTGTGTATGTGCTGACCGTGCTGCTGACTGCATGATCGAGGGTTTAAACTTGAGTAAACTTCCTCCAGCATGTAGTGTCACAATGCCCCATCGACACGCTGAGTGTGTGGGAGAAGTGATTACAAAGGCACACGGGCTACGGGCACAATCATACACCTCTGAAACCCTGATGTTATGAACTAAAGCTTGAGATAAGCTGTTAGCGAGAACCTGTATTGTGTGTGTGTAAGTGCCACAACAGAAGTCTGAGGTATTTGCTTCAGCTTTCACAGGATTGTGTCTTCTAATATCTAATTGCAATTGTTTCAGCCATATTTTCCCCAAATTCCTATATTCAGCTCACATGCACTCGCTTCTGGCACATTTTTTTGTTTAGTATTAATAAATATTTATTATTTATTGCGATTTGTTTTTGTAATTTCTGTACTGTATTTGTTGTGCTTTTAGCATTAGTCATATGTTCACCTGCCCAGGGACTGTATATGGATATTAGCTTATTAGCTATCTCTGGTGCATAGCATCTATTCTCTTAAGATTAATGCATTTTGTGCATAGTCCCTGACAACACAACAACAAAGCTGAGGGTTTACATTTTTAAACAGATCTATGAAACATTTTTGTGCTTTCTTGTGGGCCTAGTATTTCATGTCCAACAAGAATTTTAGGTGAAATGTCTGTAATAAAGGGAATACTTCAATGAGTTCTGATTTTGAGCAATAAAATTTAGGAGAAGACTTAATAAAGAGACTCCAGTTTCTTTTCATCACAGTACCAGAGATATTAAGGACATCTTTACTGGGTTTCCTTTCCTATGGATTTGCATGAGCACTTGATATTTTAATTGCATTAGCAATCTTTGCATAATATGTAAACCACCCAATCATTTTACTGTCTAATGCTTTACCTTGGCAACACATTCTTCCCATTATAATTCAAAATGTTGACCATTGTACAGATCCAGAAGAAAACTATGCCCAGGTTCTGATGTGACTCTTCTGAGATGGAAGATGCTGTTAGTGGCACACCGGGGCATTGCAAGCACAGTGTACTGAATACTGGATTCTGAGCTTCCTCCAGTTTCCAAAGAACAAGCACTTCATATTTGTGAATTAATCATTTATAAAAACAAAATGCTCACTTTATTGATCATCTGCTTTAACTTTTAAAGTTTACTTAGGATATTAAGCAACATTTCTGCCCTTCTGCTCATTGTGATTAAACTTGAATCTTAGGAAAAAAGATTTTGAAAAGTCTTGCTTTTTCGCTGAGAGCATTTGTCTTTTAATATGGACTTTAAAGTGCAAGCCTAAAAAAAGCTTACTCAATCAGGCAAATACAAAACATTGACAAAAATGTTTTACTGATGCAGAGAGATGATGCATTAAATTCTGTTAATCTTGTGGTTGAGCAAGAGAGTTCTGGGGGATGTCTGCATGCTTGCCAAGCTTTCATGTAACTTACCGTTGTAGCAGGGTTTCTTGTTTCATAAAACACTTTCTCAAGAGTTTCCTTCTTTGGTGGGTTGGGGAAGCTTATATGGTTCTCCTTAAGCATATGAGGTTGAGCTTCATGAAGGATATTCTGACTAAGTGGCTCCACTGATCTTGCAAGGACATTGGAGTTATGCCTCTTCGAGTCTCCTAGATGCCACAGCCCCAATCAGCTGCGCAAATACCCATCATTTCCATTCCCATGGTCCCTGTTCCTATGGCAGTACAGTCACCTCCCCACTGCAAACCCTGCTAGTCTGGAAGCTAGCTGCCGATACTACAAAACATGTCTAATCTGTGCATCTTTTAAGCCATTTATTTAATTTAGCTAAATGCTAGATGTCCCAAGAAGATATGAGATGGGCGCAGGTCCATGTAACTGCCATCCTCTTTTCCTTTCATCTTTGCCAGTTGTTTTTCTCGGTTATCGCAGTAAGTCTGACTGCCTCCTTCCCGTCCTTTTTATGCCATTAGTCATGTAGCAAGGCCCAGTCACAACACAAGTCGACAAGGCCTAGCCACCGCAGGTTGACAAGGTCCAGTCACAGCACGGGTCGACAAGGTCCAGTCACAGCACGGGTCAACAGGAGGTTTCGTGAAGCTTGGGAACTTCCTACAGACTTCCCCCTGGAGCCTGTGTGAGCGTTCCGTGCTCCTGCAAAGTTTCCGTGCACTCCTGCTCCTGCACTGCTTTAGTGATGATGGAATGTGATAGGCTGCCAACAGGAGTATGAAACAATGTGTATGAGGCTCCCAAATGACACTGAATGCTTCCACGTGCACAAAAATCAGATTTTGTTAATAACCCGATCAATCTGTTTACATGCACTTGAGTAAACGGATTTTGGGAAAACTCTGGGTCTAGTACACAGACACCCTGGCCAACAGAAGATATGTGTTTCCAGCCCTGTAGTGATACCATGGAGCTGCTCAACACTGTGCCCTCATTCATGGTATCCAAGTCACATCTGATGCCTTGCGAATTGCCACTGGCTATTATCATATCTGTCTCGCGTAGCTGAATTTCAGGCCTCACTGCAGACAAGCAACTACAATAGCAAGAGGCACGAAGCCTGCGGTGTAGGGTTCCAGCAGCACCAAAACATTAAGGCATCAGGCATGCGGGGTTAGATCTCGGCCGTCAATCACAATACGGGAGTTCTGGTCCATGGAAAACGGGCAAGCTGCAAGCGGAAATTGCGTACGTCGTCAGATGGCGCCGTCACTGAAGGTGTGTGCTAACACTTGTACTGCCACATTGCACGTACAACAATGTGATCCAGTGATGTTTGTGTCATCTGAGACCACTGGTGAACTTGACTGTGAATTAACCAGCACCTCTGAGCTTTGGAGCAGTGCCAGGAGCTGCTGGATGTCGTGAGTGGGCTAGGTGCAGCTCCTCACTCCGAAACCTTGGCCCTGGCTTCATGAACAGAACATCTGCTTGCGGAATTTTCTGGTGTTTGGAGCTGGCAAAGGAGCACAGATGTAGCCTAGGAAGAATTACTGTCTGGCTGATTTATTCTGTTTCCACTAAACTACTTGCCATGAAGTTGCATTTTTGCTCACTGATTCCCATTATTGAAACTTGCATGAGTGTGGGATCTCAGAGCCTCTGTGCACTAAGTTAGCAATAGACACAAAGTGGTTAACAGTGAAGACAACAATAAACATCTAGTTGCCTGTGAAGCCTGATTGTTCTCCCATTAATTACATAATTAGCTACACAGGTGGAACGATTTACATTAGGGTATCTTAGCTTAACTTTCGGCTTTGTTGGAGATAGTTTAGCTTGACATTGCTGGCTTGAAACATAGGACGTTCATGACAGTGTTAATGGGGATGAAGACAATTGTAATCATTATTAATTTCGCATGTTCCATTTTGCACAATGTGAAAAAAATACTTTTCCTGACTTCTGCTGCTAAGGCAAACACAAGCCATTATTAGCACGTCAACAGTATTTATTAGCTAGCTAGCATGAAAGATCTCATTTTAATGAGATCAGTCTCATTTTAATATATCAACAATATCTCAGACACTACAGTCAAATTATGAATATCTTATTTTTTCGAGGGTTTCATTAGCGTCTTTTATATGAGTAAGTGGCTAGCTTCCTATTGCTAAAATGTGCATAAACAAGAACACCATGGGATGACATTTGTAACCCTCATTCTTAACTGTGGCTATAACTGAAATGATGAAGTACAAAGTAGACTAATTTGTAGGCACTCTACCTGCAGCAGAGCAGGTCTCATAGGAGCCAAAGCATTCGTCTTATCAGTAAAACACAAATGCCTCCTTTCCAAGATTTCCAGAGTCGCACTATTGATGGCTGGCTGCTGACAGAAGAATGCTCAGCTGTGGCAGGTGGTCAGCTGCAACTAGGCTTGCCTAACCATTGTTTTCTTTCTTCTTTTTTTGGCAGACAGCCCAGCCTGCTATAAACCTACAGCTGTGGGGTTGAGAACAGTCCTGCTAACTGTTACTGTTGTTTTAAATCTTTTTTCTTTGCTAAACTCTTACCTGCACCTTTAACCTATTAACCATATAGTGAGTCTAAGCCTTGGTTTGACCTTATAATTAAAAAAAAAAGAGATTAAAGATGGGAAAGTGCAGTCAAATCACCTGGTTGTGAATCACATGCAGACAGTGCTGCTTTTGATGGGGTGCAGTTATTTACCATTTCAAAAGTACATTTGCGCACATTGCAGCATGGCTGTCTGTGGGTTTTAGTGTATATAATGTATACAAGACTGGCTTTCAGTGTCCAGGTCCTGATAATCAGAATCTTAACCTGTAATACGCGCATCAGGCAGTATGTGGAAGGAACCTTTCTGTGCACGTGACCATGATGGCATGCGTTTAAGAGGCAATGGTCAGAGTCCCTGTCCATGGTGCTGATTCATTCCATGCCACCCCAATACCCCAGTGTTGGAGTGTAGTTTATATATTAAAATAATAATACTAACATATAATAATATGATGAGAAGGAGGATTGTTTGGGAAATTTGTCTCATATTTGTACATCAAAAGAATATTGTCAGTCTGTGCTGACACCCCGAGTCATTTTTACCAAATAAATTACTTTTTGTACATGTTGTTTACATTGCTCTCACAATAGCCACTTCACAACAATCGAAGGACAGACTCTGATGTTGGATATACCTTGTGTTTATAGACATGGACCTTACACAAAGACATGAAAGACCAAACCCCAGGCCAAGACCAAACACGTGTCATGTTCAGTTGGAGTTTTTGATGAATTATTACTGTATGAAGTTTTACCTTTTTCCCATACATGTGGGTTAGTGATATTGGAAAGCAAAGCCAAGCCTCTCCACAAACAATAGAGAGGAAGAGCGGTAGTGTGCACACAGGATATTGCAGTCCAACCCTCATTCAACAATATACGATCACAGAGCATGCTGTACACAAGACTTCACTCCACAGATAACATCTCACCTGCTTTGTAATGATTTCAATGGGCAGTTACATTACTGTATGAACTAGTTTCAGTGCTCTTTGTTCTACAGCAAGGGAGGAGCACAGCATGTGTTTAAAATATCTGGACTACCTGCACGTCAGAGTGAATCAGTAGGAGCAATAATACCCTTCAGGTATTTAAAACTGAAACTTGGCTTTGCGGGTCTGCATGTCTGTGGTTTACACCATAGCTTCTAATGACTACAAATGAATGGCAGTTTTCACTAACCACAGAATTTAATAGCCACTGCTTTTCATAGTTATAAAATCCAGTGAAATAATTTTCACACAAAATGCTTACAAATTACTCATCACTTTGACTTATGGGCTGAATCGCTGGAAGGCAGACTCGAAGTGTTTAATTGATCACTTCTTTTACACGCACAACGCACTCGATGTTGGCCTCCATCACCCTCAGATGGAGCCTACACGGCTCTGCTGTTCTTAGTCCTTGAAAAATGAACAAAGCCAAGGCCCCGACTCACCCTTGAATTTATGGCCAAGGCCCCGGTTCAGTTCAAGGCTGAGCAGCTTGCCCACAGCTGTGAGCTCCACGGGAAGCCGCCAACGTGTCTGAATGTGCGCATGATCTTGTAATTAACCCCGCCAATTTGGAGCCAAATGCTCGAATTGTTTTTGTTTTGATGGTCCCCTTTCTTCAGTCACTCCCCCAGACACGCACCCTCTCCAGTCATGTGGGCACCTTTCACGGCAACATTTCCACCAGGGTCTCTGTTAGCGGCCATTTCCCAAAGGACGATGAAGCACCCCGCAGCAAGACAACGGCTATTGTTGGGAATGGGGATTGAGCTTCTCCTTCCTGTCCCCCCCCAGTGTTGGTACTTTAGTAGCGGTGCGTGAATATGCGTGTGTGAATGTGTGCTGGATAGCATGTGAATGTCTGGGTATGTGAATGCGTATGTGAATGTGAATGTCATGTTTCTAAATGGCTTATAAAAAAGGGAAAGTGGCCACAGCATAAAGGGCCCTCATAAAGTCCTCCTGCTGCCCTTTCTCTCTACATATGTAAACAGGTAGAGAGACAGCCTGGCAGGCAGAGAGACAGCCTGGCAGGCAGAGAGACAGCCTGGCAGGCAGAGAGATGGTCGGAGCACATCACCTTTTGAGGTCAACGTAAGCCTTTTATATCAGTTTGTAGAGTGTCACAAAAGCTCTCCATGATGATGATTCAGACATTTGTGGAAGGAAACTCACTCAAATCAATATCTGATTGAAATAACATTACAAAAGCCAGTAATTTTTTCAAAACAAAAGTTTACTTACATAAAAAAGATGGAATGACAAGTCACTGCACATAAAATTGATTCCAATAAGCAATTATCAATTAACATTTTCCAAAATGGAATGGTTATTTTTTTATGGATCTGGGAGCAGCTCATTTTAATACACCTTTTAAGACCCCAGGGAGTGTACAAAGCACATACAATAAAATACAACATATACATATACAAATACACTTATACACGTACAGTGAAGGAGGAGAAAGTGTGAGAGGTTTAAATAAAATGAAAGCAAATTTGAGGAAAATATATACAAGATATACGTTAAGAGAAACTGACCACGTCGATCATGTCCTGATCATGGAGCTGCTTGGTGTCTGAGTAGCGAGCAGCAGCACATGAGCTGGTTACAACTACTTTAGTGTTACCGTCTTTTGTGTTGTGTGTACATGACCTGGAGTGAGTAACTGATGTTTGTCTAATTAATATATGCCAGTTAAACACTGTATATCACTAGTTAAACGTTTATTAGCCTATGATGCGTGATCTGGTATTAAAAGTTTGATACTAGTATCAGTGTTTCCAGTAGTATTTCTATGTATAATTGGTTTAGTATTAATCTGCTCATAATTGAAACAATCCATAAATGTGAATTTATGTTTGCTGGTATTAGTTTTTAAGCTAAGTGATATGCTACTAATACTAAGCTAAGGTAATGATGTTCTTTCCTGTATTATTTCAGACCACAACACGATTCAGTTGTCACTAGCTTGTCTGAGAATCATATGGTGCTTCAAGCCTAGTAAATTTCCAAGTTTACTCTGAAACATCTGCATTAGTTAATGGGGCTGGTTTATTTATAAAATTATCGAATATGTTTTATTAACGCGATATCAGTATTTTATTTTTGTGAATATCGTGGTGACTGTCAGTACCACTATATTGCAACACATTCCAAAATATTAAGAAAGTGGCAACGTCAAGAAAGAAAGAAACTGCATCACAAACACCACCAAATAGAAGCTGTTTAGACAACACCACACTCCAAACACCACCACATAGAAGCTATCTAGACAACACCACACTCCAAACACCACCACATAGAAACTGTTTAGGCAACACCACACTCCAAACACCACCACATAGAAGCTATCTAGACAACACCACACTCCAAACACCACCACATAGAAACTGTTTAGGCAACACCACACTCCAAACACCACCAAATAGAAGTTATCTAGACAACACCACACTCCAAACACCACCACATAGGAGCCCTAAGTAGAGCACCATCAACATACATCTAAACTCACTAACAGTATTAGGACACTAAATAAAGGGCTCTCCATTCTGCAGCAGTCATTTGTAGATTTTAAACAGCATTACACATTAACAAACAGCAAGCAACAACCAGCCAGCCGATGAACTCTTTACTATGTCAAAAATAGACGAGACTGAAGAACTCTATCAGACCATGAGAGAGTTTGAAAGGAACAACTGGTTAAGGGAGATAGTCCTTGACACTATCACCCTTGGATTGCTCACTGGAGGCTTGGGCTCGGACATTTGTGAAGCTGCTTTGTGACAACAACTGTTGCAAATCAATTTGACTTTGACTTTGACTCTTTGTGGATGTCATTTACATTTATCTTTAGTGGATGCTCTTATCCAAAGAGGCAAAAATGCTTTAGTTGTCTAATTAAAGAAGAGTTTTGATGCTTGTCTTCCATAAATCACAACGGCTTGTGGGTCAAGTCTGGCTGTAGTTGAAACTCAAAGGGATCAAGGCATAGATTGGGTTTTTGACCTTTGCCTTCAAGTAGGAGAGAGCAGGTCCATTTTTGGCGTTGTAGGCCCATCAGAGTTTTAAATCTGATACGAGAAGCTACAGGAAGCCACCAAAGTGAACGCAAAAGTGTAGTGACATGGTCGCAGTATTCTTGATCAGTTATCTAACACCATGGGAAGACAAGGCAACAGTGAGTAGCAGTAATCAACCTGGAGTGGAGAAACCTCCTTGGTACCTGGCTGTGTTGCTATGCAGTATCTGGGATGAGTTGCAGCTGTGCATTTGTTTGTTTAGACTGAGTGAGTCCTTTAAGTCCTGTTATGATGTAAAACTGTATACTTAAGGTTTTTTGCTATTACCTTTGCTCTGGCATAGGTGGACGTTTGTCATACAGGTGTTTGTGGAAGATTTGTCCACTGACACAAAACTACCGTTTTTTTATGTGTGTTCTTTAACAAAAGACAACTGCCCCTTAGTACTTTATTTTTACAGGCAACTTTAGTTTGGGAGAGGCATTATAAAACTTGTTATTGATGCTTTATATGCACATGATTTAATATTTGCACTCTACTGTGTCCTACAGAACAAGGCATTCATTAAGATATGAATGTTACGGTTGGTTGCCCGGCTAGCAGGAGGGACACGCGCACCCCTGCTAGGGATCAAACCTCTTACCTGCCCAGCTCACAGTCTCCAGAATACTGATTAGGTTCACCTGTTCCCTAATTGCTTTCCCCTTTATTTGAACCCACAGATTCCAGGAGAAGGGGCTGCACATTAGTGGTCCTACGACTCTTCAGTTAAGAGGTCTCCGTGTTCCCATTAAAGGAAGATTGTTGTTTTTGTTAAGTGCATCCATCACTGAAAGTCCAATGGAGAATAAAGAGCATTACTTTGCAACCCTGCCTCTCGCTAACTCTGAGCTGCCAATGTCACAGTCGTTACAGAATGTGCAGCCGCCTGGACACGAGGCGAGTAGCCCGATTGGGCTCACCTGCTGGCTGCCCAGATGGCGGCTATGGAGCAGCAGAAGCAGGAGATAGGGGAAATACGTTCGCTGGTTATGAACCTCGGGCAGTATGTTAATCGCCTGACCACGAGGCCGGAGCAGCGAGCAACCCCACCCACTACCCCACCTGTACCAGAAGGAATAAAGTGCTTAATCGCTACTACTGAGACGTACGGAGGAGAACCAGAGGAGTGTGAGGGCTTCGTCGTTCAGTTTGGCCTTTTTTTTGGATACCAACCCCAACTGCCTGATCATGCCAAAGTGTCTTTCGTGATCACCAGGCTGACTGGGAAAGCCCGTACCTGGGGAGCTGCACTCGTGACCAATGCCTCCCAGCTACTGGATGATTACGCAGGTTTTATTCAGGAGCTTAAGGCGGTATTTTACCATACACGTCAGGGAAGGCTATGCGGACAATTCTTGCTACGCCTAAGACAAGGACTCAGATCCGCGGCGGATTATGCCATGGAGTTCTGGACATTAGCTGTGGGAACCTGCTGGAATGAGCCTGCCTTAGTCGACGCATTTATTCATGGTCTGAGAGCGGATCTGCAGGCGGAATTAATGTGCAAACCAGAGGTTTGCTCGGTGAACGAGGTGGTACCCTTAGCTATCACATATGACTGCCTCTTGCAGGAGCGACACAGGCAGGGCTGCCACAGTGGGAGGAAGTACCCGCGATCGGGCAAGTGGAAGCCTTGGTGGAGCCAAAGCAGCTAGGTGTAGCAGGGATGCGAGGCAAACCAGGAAACCGAGGGAGGCGCCATAATTTGGTGACTCATTTCCCGACCCTTTCTATGTGTAGACTATCTGTTAAGGTTATACATCAGGGTCGTTGGCGCTAGTTGACTCAGGTGCAGCGGGTAACTTAATGGACTGGGGCTTCGCAAGGAGGTTAGGGATAAGAGCCATCCCCCTCCCCGCTCCGTGAAGTGTGTGGGCGCTCGACAGAGGACCCGTGGGGTCGGGGTTCGTAACTCCTGTTACTCCCTCTGTGTTCTTCTCAAGGCTGGAGGGGAGCGTGTGGAGCAGGTTGCCTTTTACCTCCCTTTCTCATTCAGTCACACTAGGACTCCCATGGCTAAGGGCACATAACCCCCATTTGCAATGGACAGAGAACTGTATCCTCGAATGGGCATCCACCTGCAGAGGACAGTGCTCACCTCCGGACGATGCCTCTTCAGTCCACGTCCATCAAAAGCCCAGAAGCAGGGGACGAACTCGCCGCGCCCCAAGAGTATAGCGACCTAGCGCAGGTTTTTAGCCCCACGAAAGCCGCACAGCTTCCTTCACATCGTGACTGGGATGTCATCACTCTTAACGAAGGTGCTGTTCCACCCAGGTGTAGGGTTTACCCTCTCTCCCAGGAGGAGGAATGCACGATGGGGCAGTACATCAAAGAGGCTCTACAACAAGGTTACATTCGACCCTCTACATATCCGGCGTCCGCAAGTGTCTTTTTCGTGAAGAAAAATGGATGGAGACTATAGGGGGCTCAATGAGTTGTTGGTGCAGTACCTATACCCACTCCCCCTAGCCCCAGCAGCGCTCGAGCAGCTAAGGGGAGCCCGGTTGTTCACTAAGTTAGACCTACGCAGCGCGAATAACCTCACAGGGATCAGGGAGGGCGATGAATGGAAAACTGCTTTTAACACATCCTCTGGACATTGAGTATCCAGTCCTGCCATATGGCCTAGCCACTGGCCCTTCCATCTTTCAGGCCTACGTCAATGACGTCCTGCGAGAGTTCTTGGGTAGATCGCTCGTCGCATATATCAATGACATCCTGATCTGTTCCTCCTCCCTGGACCAACATGTGCGTGACGTACGGGCTGTCCTCCGCACCCTCCTGCAGAACCACCTCTACTGCAAACTAGAGAAGTGTAAGTTTCATCGCAAAGAGGTGAGCTTCTTGGGATATGTCATCTGCGAAGGCAGTGTGCGTATGCAACCATGCAAGGTGGAGGCAGTGACAGGCTGGCCTAGACCACAAACTCGCATCAGACGTGGGCGTAGGTGCGGTGTTGTCCCAACACAAAGGAGAAGCGGGACAGCTAAAGCCCATTGCCTACTTCTCAAAAAAAACTAAGCCCAGCAGAGAAGAATTATGGCATGGGGGATTGCGAACTCCTCGGGAAGAAACTAGCATTTGAGGAGTGGAGGCACTGGTTGGAAGCAGCGCGATGCCCCTTTCTGGTCATTACAGACCATAAAAATTTGGAATATCTCCGAGCTGCAAAGAGGCTTAACTCCCGACAAGCTCATTGGTCGCTATTCTTTACAAGGTTTCATTTCCGTGTTACCTATAGACCAGGAGGGAAAAACAGGAGGGCGGACATGCTCTCCCGGCAACACCATGCAGAGGCCCGGTCAACCAGCCAGGAGCCAATTCTTCCACCTACCCATTTCCTGGCCACACTAAGATGGAACCTAGACCGGGAGATAGAGGCAGCGAACCCACACCTGCACTGCCCACCAATCCGTCCCTTTTGCCGATCTGCCACCGTCAAGCTCTTATCGCGTGGGCGCACACCTCCGTGGGGACAGGCCACCCCGGATCTACCCGCACGGCGCAGCTACTGAGTGCTCGCTATTGGTGGCCTGCCGTGAACAAGGAGGTCGTCAGGTACGTTGCGTCTTGCGCCGAGTGTGACCGCAGCAAAACTCCATGCACGCCCCCTGCAGGTAAGCGGCTTCCATTACCCACACCCTCCAATGTCACAGTCGTTACAATGAGCCTATGAACAGAATACTGTAACTGTACTTGGACCTTAGACATTAACAAACATGAATATTTACAATAATCAATCCAAAATTAGGATTTTTTTGAAAAAACACTACAGAAAAAATTCCACTTTTGTGAGGTTTGGGGTGGGGGCACACTACAACATACAGTAAAATGGAAATCAGTTCTCCAGGACTTCCTGAGGCCATACCGTTAAACACTGAACGTGTTTAGCCTGCAAATCAAACAATGTTTAACTCTGTAATAAAGCCCACCCTGTTAAAAGACAATGAGGTAGGAGGCCCAATAATTACTCAAGAAGACACGGCATGAGACACAAATCCCATAGAAAAATTTCACCTTGAATTTTAGAAGCTGAGATACTTGATGAATTCTGATCTGCAGACCAAGATCAACCCTTTTTTCCTATGAAGACCATATAAAGCAACAGCTCTATGTCACGGGACGCCCCCCCCCCGAGTCACGTGGTAGGGCCTGCTGCATGCAGGGGGTTCACCCTCGTTTGACACACACCTGCATGGGGTTTAACGAGTGTTTGTCAGTGTGTGTTAGTGCACGCCTCATTGTTGGTCATTGTTGATGTTAGTGTCGATGTCGTGTGCTTACGTCTCTGTTAGTGTTAGCTGTGAATGCCACTGCCACTGTTAGCGTTTAAACTGTTTGTGTGTTCATGCTCACCGTTGTTACTGTGTGTGAGTGCCGCTGTTGTAGTTCATGTTTTATGTCATTAAATGTTTTACTACGCCAAGGGAGTCTGTGCGTCCTGCTCTGAGCCCCGCTGCGCTCGGCCGTTACACACTAGTAGTTTACTTGCACTGAACGCAAGCAGGTCATGAGTAGTAGCATCACAAAGAAACAAATCCACCCTCTGAAAGACGTAAAAGAACCATTTAACGTTGACAATACCACAAATTTCACCCTTATAAAACTAGTACTTAAGGTGTTTGACATCAGCATTATGTATAACAGACAGAACACACTAGCAAATATGAAAAGCAAAGAAAGACAAATGGTTTTTAACAGTTTATATGCCCATAACCCTGAGGCTGAGAAGGGCTGACATTAGAAACACCAGAGAAGAGAGAACATGTAGTTGCTGCAGGCTTTTATCTTGTTCTAAATAATAATACAGGCGAAATGTTTTTAATCCACTAAATATGTATCTCCCACTACCTGAAGAAATGTTTAGAAAATGAGGACAGGTAGTACATGTGTTGTGGAGAAATTACAAAGGATGTAAAGCCATCAGTATATAATTGCTGCACCCTATGGTACAGCATAAAAAAAACAACAAACAAAACAAAAGCACAAACCAATCCTGTAACAAATATGTGTGAGTGTATGCAAATGGTTGTTGTCTCCGTAATCGCATTACCGCTAATCATAGAGGTATCGTCTTCAGTGATTTGACAACAGCTGTGATCCACAATTCATGCCAAAAAAAGCTTAGCTTGGTAAATTATTTCCTCATATCTGCAATTGGGATTGCAGTGAGCTAGAAATGAAAATGATCATTCCTCCCTGAGCGAGCACTTTGATGTGCCTTCCTGTATGATGGCGCACGTAGACATGTTTTGTTTCCAGATGTGACTGCCGAAACTTTTGAAGTAGATCAAAAGACTTCCGGAGGGAAAGGTGGCCAATTTCAGCACAGAAGTGTTACGGATCGAAAGACTGCACACACAGCAGTCTCATGCACACCTACATCAGATAAGACGCTCCACTCCTTAAAAACATAAACTAAACCTGTAGGACTGACATAATGAGGGCAGGTTATTAACATCACTGTAGCAACAGGAGGTGGGGATTCTTGTTGAAGTTATATTTATAAAGTGCCTTTCAAGGAACCCCATTTCACTTTACAATTAACACACACTCAGCTTGTACATCCACTTACACACCAGTGAGAAGCAGCAGCCAACTGCACACAGCGTACTCTCAACTAGAAACCTCAGGTGCAGGGAGGACACAGGATGACACCCAGGACAGAGCACCATCCACCACTGGGCATGCCCATGCACAAGAGTAATATATTTGGGATAGTCAGTTCACCTAACCTCCTTGTTTTTTGACTGTGGGAGAAAACCTCAGAGGATACCCACACAGACACAGGGAAACTCCACCCAGATAGAGACATGAACCCAAGACCCTGGTGCTGAGGCAAAAACACGAACGACCAAGCCACTGTGCCATCCTCACAGTTCTTCCTGAGCTGACACCAGAATCTGTTAAACACGACACGCTTGATAAACCATTTCAACATTACACAGGAACGTTCTGTGTAAACAGTGCAGATCAGGCCATACTAGGTTAAGTGAGGCTCACCCTGCCTGCCTTCTCTGTAGGCTGGATCCAAACAACCTGGCCACTATAGAGTCTTATGTTGTGATTTGGAAGTCAAACAAAGCCCGGCAGTTCCCGGCAAGGGAATCTTGACCTGTTTGACTACTGGATGAGAGCATGTTGAAGAACCTGTTAATGTACTTGAGTACAATCAACAATTCAAGTACAATCAGACAAAATCTGTGGTTGGTGTGGCTGCACCAGTGATTGTTGGTGTGCTGGTGTGTTTTGCTCCTGACCTGAGACCAGTTTTCCAAGGTCATCTTAATGGTTAGGATCACGAGAAGCTATAGCTACACACCCCTAGTGGACAGAGTGGTTCAGATCCTGAAGACAGCAGTGACTCTGAGGTTAACACCACTGGCAGTTAGTGTGACGCTACCTGCTCCCTGCAAACTTAACTTAAAAGTTCAATTCAAACTTAATTTACTGTTTTACAGTTTTTTTTTTGCAGTGTCTCTCGAGCAAAGGCAAATTCACCTGCACAGGACACAGGGGATATGGCTGGTCGTGGGCCCCAGGTATAACACAACACAACACAACACAACCCAACACAACACAGTGCAATGCAATGCAACTCAACACTCAAGGTTACTCGAAATGTCACTCTTGATATGCATCTGAGAGACTCTTCCTTGATGGATAGCAGATCACAGTTTATTTTTAACTAATGAGAGTTAGTTACTCACGGTACTGATGTTTGACACAGGCTGAGTGGGGCACAGACATAGCACAGTGGCAAAACTGGGGGAAAGCAAATGAAGGTTCCTACACTCTGAGGAGATGATTTCCAGGAGCATTCATGCCATACACACAGACAAATTCTCTGAATCGTATGAAGCTTTGCCATAAACAATAATGTTGACAAAAAGCAGATGCAATCCAGGGGCCCCAACAGCCAGTCAGTGCATCAAACTGCTCCTGCCCTTGGGTGCCCGAGGTGCTTGCCTCTCAGCACCTCAGGTGAAAGAGGTTTGTCTGCATCTCCAGGATTGTTCTTTACATGCTGCCTTCAGATCACCTGCCCATCTTCCTCAGTGCCTTTTCTTGTCTTTGTAGTGCCTTTTTGCCTCTTTCTGGTTGAGCTTTGAAACTGGAAAATGGGATATGTAACTCACACACAGTACATATATGGTGGCATTTTTAATACCGGTTAAAATGGCTTAACTCTGACCTCAAAGGCTTGAGTGCTACATGAATTCAGAAAAAAAAAGACATGGCATTCAATGGCGTGACATTCAGTGACATGACATACAATGATGTTAAGTTTGAAAAATACAAACCAACAAAAAACTAAACCCTGACATTTCACAAGCAAGAGGAGTGGGATAGCAAAATAAAGGAGGTAAGCTGTATGAAAACTCCAGCGCAATTTGAACTTCAGCCAGTGAAACAAAAATAGCTCAACGGAAAGACCTAGAAACAATTAGCTATTTATATTTATGGGTGAGCAGCTGGGCAGCCTGCCCTCACCCCTGTATGTTAGGTACTGATCCAGGACCAGCCTCTCCCTCCCAGAGCCTAACTTCTAGCATTAAGGGCCGTCTTTGTCACACTGATTTGAGGGCAGTCTAAAATAGCAAATTTTACTGCTACTGCTACTTGTCTTTTGGAATGCAGTGGTGCGCCAGATCATTCATGCACACACACACACACACACACACACACACACACACACACACACACTCACGCACACATTCATGCACACACACACACACTCACGCACACATTCATGCACTCTCACACACACACACACACACACACACACACACTCACACTCACGCACACATTCATGCACACACACACACACACACACACACACACACTCACGCACACATTCATGCACACACACACACACACACACACACACACGCACACACACACACACACTCACGCACACATTCATGCACTCTCACACACACACACACACACACACACACACACACTCACACTCACGCACACATTCATGCACACACACACACACACACACAGACACACGGTCACACTCACGCACACATTTATGCACACACACACACACACACACACACACTCACGCACACATTCATGCACACACACACACACTCACGCACACATTCATGCACTCTCTCACACACACACACACACACACACACACCCACTCACACTCACGCACACATTCATGCACACACACACACACACACACACACACACACTCACGCACACATTCATGCACACACACACACACACACACACACACACACACACACACACACACACACTCACGCACACATTCATGCACTCTCACACACACACACACACACACTCACACTCATGCACACACACACACACACACACACACACACACTCACGCACACATTCATGCACACACACACACACACACACACACACACACACGCACATGCTCCCACAGTGCTATACTGCAAGGCTAGAGGTGAACCTGATAAATATTGATGGACTGAATGATTTAAGGATTCAGACTGCGTGAAGATTTTATTTTATTGTCACTTCTCACTGCAATTGGAAGTGCCGAGTTTTTAGTGACTTACACGTTACATCATTAGATCTGTTAATTATTTAACTCTATTTATCTATGAACTCTGTTGTAATTCGGTTGCAGGGTGAAGACTTGGGATAATTGACACTAATTATCTGGGGTTAATTAGTTCATTATTGGGGTTATTTATGGACATTGGGGACAGGTCAAGGACATTTAGCTGTGATTCAGGAGGCTGCTTTGTACATAACACATTTATTTTGAAAAGTCCTTGCACCAAATGTCTTTATTTGGTGCAAGGGCATCAGCATAGATTAGACTTTCAGTTCAACAGGCAAAGTGGCCCCCTTTTAAAAGTTTCATAACCTCAGTGCAGCATGGTAGGGAGAATGGTACCATGGTACCATTCTTGTAGGTCACAATTACACCCAGTCTGCATCAGACAGATCAGCTGAGTGGAATTTGGAACAGTTGGAGAACCTGAAACTAATGCAACACCCCAGTGATGGCTAATGCTGTTGTTGTCTCAAGGAAAATCTTCAGGCAAATCTTGAACAAACTAATTAAATTAGTTTGGATGCCACATGTTTGAGCCCTTTGATTGGATTGAGGTCCACAAGAATTCCTGACTACTAATGTGAGGAATTTTGTTTTTTCCCCTCTGTTTCTGGCAATGCTGTAGGGCTGGGTTCAAATGTTTTCATAACTAAAGCTCTTATGTAAGTTTCTTCAGGATATAAACCTTTTTTTTCAGGCTTTTCTGGGCCGTAGCTTAAAACCCTTCCGGGCTTTGTGTGATCAGCACATGACCCAGGGCTAATGTGTAGGTTCTTTAGGCTGCTCATTATATATTGAGGCATGTGAAATCAAAGGAGTCCTGGAGAAAGACAGCTGATGCAGCGTGGAGATGAGGTGGGGAGTTTAGGCACTTGATGCTGGAACTCATTCTTCACACCCATCCTTCTGCACCACCCTCCCCCCACCCTTCTCACTCCCCCCGTTTGGGTATAGCACGACGCAACTGTTAACACACTCCTGTGTTGCCCTTCTCAGTAGGGTGATCAGTTATCCTAACGGCTCGTGCTGGGAAGGAGAGAGCCAAAGATGTAGGCCAGCCAGCAGACTTAAGCAACAAGTGTTTGTAGGCAGAGAACAAAAAAACACTGGAGACAGTGGAAAGAGCTACTGTTTGGGATCCGCCCAGTCTAGTCTTAACTAAACTTGCAAGGCTATCCATTCAATCTGGGTCAGTGTGAAGGACTCCTGTCTGGAAAACAGCGTCACTAGAGGTGGCGGATATGATAAGGTCCTGTATCAGTGCTGTTCCAGTCACTGGTCACTGTGGGGTCAGTACAAAAGGAAAATTAATCTTGCCCTGCTAGAAATATCTTAAAGAAGACTTTTAATAAATTGTGATGGGATCAAATTACCATGTGATGCCAATGTTCAAATAGCTGATTTATCTGTCTCCATGGGACACAGCAGTTTAGCCATTGCAACGATGCCAAAACGCATCTGTGATTGATTGTGTTTTGATTACAGTTCCTCTTAAGCATATTTATGTGTAAGTTATGTGTTTGGACATTGGTGCTTAGAGGTGTGTTTGAGTTCATGAGAGCATCTATTTTTGATTTGCCACTTCAGACGATTAGCCTCGTGTTCCCTTTGAAACTTGACAGCTGCTCTAATTCAGTGCTAAATTTATTTAGTTGGACTAGATACCAGATGTGCTTACAGGAGAGAAGGACCGCCTCGTCTCAACAACCACAGCGCAACACACACACACACACACACACGGGTTCTGTCGCTTTATCCTACGTATGGAGCAGTCCTCAATGGATACTGCGTGTGTCATCTGATCTCTGCTGCTTGTTTAAAATCCAAAATTCTGTACAACTTATAATTACTGTATACATTTGTTGTGTTTGTAATCTTAGTTAAACTTTATTCAAAGGATTTATATGAACCTAGCAGAGGGTTATTGTTGTTTTCTAAGTATAAGTGTAAAGCCTGACATATTTTAGACTACCCCTGGTCTGGGAGCTATGGTAGGATATTTCAACACAATAAAACAAATGGAAATAACACCGTCACACCTAGCTCAATCCAACCACCGTCAGCAGGATGAGACTCATTTCCGGATGGACAGAACAGTACAAGAATCATTTCTGTTGTCAATTCTTTATTATGGAAATAAGCACGGACAAACACTACAATAGTACAAATGACTATTTGTAGAAGATTTCCTACTTATGGCATTCTATACATGGCGTTTATATTATCTGCTGCTGTCTTTTTTTGCTTTCCTATCGCCGTACATGGCAAACACTTTCTGCTATGTTTTATCGCTGTTATTGTGCCCCCTTCTACCGTTCATTAAACCTCCTGACGTGCATTCTTGGTACCACCTGGGGTAAGCTATCATAGCTTCCCTGGGGAGGCCCGTGACTGATTGGTCATCACTGCAAAACAAACCAATGAGGTTAAAGTTTCCCTGTTACACTTAATAGTCCCACAACTAGCCCCCAAACCACCAGCGCTAATTATAATGTTAATAAGAAGAACTGCAAAACTGATCTCAGTTCATCATAGATGTGCGATCTTTGCATCAAAGAAAATCGAGGTGAATGATCGTATAAGAGATGATCCACTTTGGCTTCCTTTTTCCTGTAATCAAAATGTTAACCTCTGTGTGCATGGACTCTCTCTAGAAGAATGTTTAGATACAATTATATTCTGCTAGATTTCAGGCGGGACCCAGTGCCGGTGAATGATATGTGCAATGTGCATGTTTAAATGCCACTTGCCACTGAGTTTTCTCTACATACTCTTTGTGTTCAGGTAAGAGGAAGTAAATCTGAAGGTAGTCTGATGCGCAGTCTGTAGTCTGATATACAGTCTGTAGTCTGATATACTGTTATGTCTTCATTTTGGTTTTTAGGTAATTTACTCCCGCTCCCCACCAAAGCTAAATATGAGTGAAAGATGTTTTCTGTGTTGTGAGCTGATGTGATGGAACAGAATGGTGAGCGGTCACTCAGGGGACTGTTGTGGATAAAGCGCTCTCTGTCAGTATGCGTTCAGGATCTGTCTCTCCGCGGTGTAAGGAACTTACACGGAACTGGATAAAGCATTTTAAAGTTTGTTTTTTTTTTCTCCACTGTGTATGTCATTAATAATATACATATATGTTTATGCCCAATACCAAATACAGAAGATAGAAACTCTCCAAAAGTCTTAAGACTGACAGAAGACTTTCCAAAGTCACTTATAAATTGTTAGTCATGCATAGAAAACAGCCACGTGATTTATGATTTCTCACTTTGTTATACTCAAATTGTAAAAGCAATTTGAACATACACCCTTCAAGTAGAAAAACGACCATGTTATTTGTGCTATTCAAGAAAAAAGAACAATAACAACCTGTCAAGGTTTATTGATGCATTCTTGACAATATGAACAATTCAGCTACATTTAACATCCCATGTCTGTTCATTTACTCCAAGTTATGTCCTTCCATTTATTCCTTACAGGCCTTTATTTCTTTATTCCTTTTTTGACACCTAATAGTTTGAGAAGCTTTTTTGGTAGCGTGAGTTACAGAGACAGTTGCTATGTTACAGTATCACATTGTGTGTTATAGCTACACTGCACTGAAATATCCGCTCACTCATACAATTAGACTCAATGTTTTTATCAGACCAGGAACAAGCTGATTTTTTCAGTACCTAATGACGGGGAAATACAATGTGTTTAACAATGATGTATAGATTTGCCTGGGAGACTGAAGGGCGGACGCAAATGCTGAGAAGAGCAGTCCAAGGTTGAAATGCCAGCAGAGTCAGTAAGGGAAACAACACAGGAGTATATTTTGCACATGTAATACCAAGAAACCACGAAAACTAAACACGGGAATCCAGAGTAAAACTAAACAGACAAGCAAGGCAGCGCATATAACACAGAGGCAAAACATGGCATGATACATTTAAAAATCAATGACCAGTAACGCAACATGGGAAACACAGGGTTTAAGTAATAAAACTAATGAGGTCGAACCAAGAAAAAGATGAAAGTGAAGATAGGCGGTGACTGGAGCCGAAAATAGCAAAACTGGAAGCAAAGAAAAACAAAGCCACGAGACAGGTAACCAAAGGGACCGCGAGGCTCTGCTCGAAATAGCCTGCAACATACTGTATACTGCATACTGCACTCAGTATATACTATACACTGGAAACTATATTCTATGAGTAAATGACAAAGCACTTTTGTAAGTCGCTCTGGATAAGAGCGTCTGCTAAATGCTGTAAATGTTCATTTTGGTCGCACACAGCATACTGATTTGGGGCCCATTCAGTATGCGAGTAGTATACAGCAGTCTATTTCGAACATGACCAGAGTGTGCGCTGCTGCCGTTTAGCCATGGCTTTTAGTAAGAGTTCATAAGTGAACTTTAAAAACTGCTCGGATCCTTCCTCAAGAGCATTGCCACTTGTTCCTTCAAAAGTCGCATGTTCAGGTTTCTTGGGAGAGACTGGATAGGAGAAATAAATATTACTAATATTACTGCTAAAAGATAAGAAACCATCACTATTCTTCCATATTGTTATGTTTCTGGACTGCGACAAGATGCTTCTGCTAACTTTCCCACTAAACATGTTGGGAAGAAAAAATGCCTACAATGGGGTGTGCTGTGGACTCACACCAGGAGGACGTGTATGTCCTGTGTGTGGATTGTCTGTGGCGTTTGTGGTGTTTTTTGGCATTTTTCATCCTTTCAGTAGTGCCTATGTATGGTTGCACACTTATTTTTGTATGCGCATACAAATGTGCATGTGTGTGTTTGTGTGTGTACAAGAGAAAGACGGCATACAGTATGCATCCAAATGCTTGCTTGTCTGAGATCTCTCTGGGTCATGGCCATTCACACATAGTGGCAGCACAAAATCATTGTTATCTGCATGTCATCCTTTGGCCCAATAATTCACATGGTAAGATTAGCAAAGAATGAAGAATGAGTGCCCTTCTTCTTCCTTAACCGCTCTTGTGTCTAAAAACACAATCCCATACTGAGAGTGAGAGAGACTAGGAATGTGAGAATCTGGTCTGGGAATGTTAAGCCGCAGGTGGAGCATGTGTTAGATTGGCTCAGAAAGAAAAGAGCATGTGTTAGATTGGCTCAGCAAGACACCATTTCAGAATAGAAAACTTGTGTCCGCCAATGCACCTCTCTTGATAAATGTGTACATGGGATATGCTCCTTCCTGACCAAATGTTAATAGTATTGAGCCACTAATACACTTTAAACGTCTTGCATTTGACAATGAGTTGATAAGATTTGTGTAACCCTGTGCTTTTAACTACTAGAAGCACAGGGTAAATCTAGATCTAGTTTATGTAGATTGGTTCTTTAAGGATTTTGGCTTTAAAGATTCTATAATCTTAATTAATCTAATCCAATGTACTATAGCATAATACATACAATATATCAATACGTCATACATTTTTGTAAAATAGTAACAATATTAGTGATGTCTAACACACTATTATCACTATTAGGTTTTTCTTGTAAGACAGTTGAGTGGTTTGTGTTACCTTGTAAAAGCTTTCAACTAAATGCCATTAATACCCAGCAAGACCAAGAAAACACTAGAGCAGTTGCTTCAGTGGATGACTGTCTTGAAGGATGTTTCATCTCTTTGTCGTCAGTTGTCATTAGTCATTTCAGGTATAGACTCTTGGCCAGAGAGAGTGAATTCAGGTATCAAAGAGACATCTAACACAAGTGACTCAACATGAGCGGGAGGTTCTGACAGCTCAAGTCCACCTAAGAGAGGTAAGTGATGCAGCATATAGCAGCATCTTCCATTCAGCAAGCACCCTTTAAGATAATCAGCTCTCTTTCTCTCCCTCAAGAAATCGTCATCTTCCTGAGGAGGTTCTTGAGGCTATCACAGCCCATCTGTGCCTTCGTTGGCTTGTCCAGCTCTATACTTGTTGGGGAGCTGGTATGTTAACAGAGCTACTAGACAATGGTGTCCAGCTGCATCTAGCTTTGCAGAAGTCAGCACATATGTAATATAGCTAATTGTAATGCCAAACATACCTATTTGTGAGCAGGATAATTGCTCTCACTCTTAGATAATCCCATGCTGGCGTAGGATATTAATCTATTTCTGGCTTGCTCTTGGTAAGGTGCTGCACCTCACCACTTTTGATGGACATCACGCCAAATGATACTGAGCTGATGTAATTTCTCAATGAGAGTTCTGAAAGCAGTCTCATACGTAGGGGTCCACTCCTTACAAAATAGCAAGATAGAGGTCATGGGGCCCTTTAGATATTAATTCTTATAGGTTTTCCCAGTAAGGTAGAACAGTGGTTTACTTATCTTTGAATAGCCTTCAACAAAATAGCAATAATACCCAACAAAGCCAAGAATACATGTGAGCTCCTTTTGTTTGGTGGGGCAAGGCCAATATATCTCCTATGCGTTAGTGTGGACTCCACTAGCATAAACAATATGCCCTATGTATTTAGCTGATGTTTTGAAGAAATGAAACTTATCTGATGGCAAATTCAACCTATATTCCTTTAGTCAATTCAGTCTCTGAATATCTCTCTAATGTCTCTGAAAAAATCAGAAGAAATCAAGAAATACAAGAACTTCATTTAAGTGCAACTCTCCAGTGCATTTCTCCATTAGGTGCCGGAATGTCCGTGTCTTGTGTTTGTCCTCATCATCTTCCTCTGCTTGATAACTCAAAGACCTCAGATCCATGACAGAACTATTTTGTGCCACTGAGACATAAGGATGTCTTTTGTTTGTTAAGACGCATATCCATCTCTGAAGGTATGTATATTCAGCATCCTATAACCAACACGCAGCCTAAATTTCCTCGGTCTTTCATTCTGTATTCTAATTTGAGGCTTCTCTGCAGTGGTCTGACCAAATGACTATTTACCAACTTCAGGTATGGAATTTAGATGACTAATGACAAGCCTTGTCCGCTCCTCAAGAATTACTGAATCAACAAGCTCAAAGGTACGATTCTTCTGTAGATCAGAGACAAAACCTGATGAGTACTGTCTGCCTAATGGCATGCCACAAAGAGCAAAAAACATCTCAGCAATCACTGAGAACAACTGGGATCTTACGTGAAGCTTTATGTAGAATATTTTTGAGAGCTGCTTCAAGAAAGTCTACCAGACAGTGGAAAAGATTCAGATGAATTGATAACGAAACATGTGGAAGGGCTAATCTTATTTGCTCTAATTTGACCAAAACACAGGTCATCTGCTGGGATGTGATCTGCATGGAATCAGACTTGCATGTAGTCTGACATGACAAGTCTGGTCATTGAACCCACGAGCGACATCCTGAAAGAGTAGCATGTACCCAATGCAGACATCGTCTATTAAGAACTTTGGTTCTCACATTCGACACCAGGCTGTTAGAATCTGTTTGAGATGTTTGTCCCTATTAAAAATGGAATTTGCCTGCTGAAGTGACAGAAATGTCTAGTGCTATTAATGCTGACTTTATGCTAGTGGCTAAGGAATCTAGGGATTTAAATGAGGATTTGGATGTATCCAAAGCAAGGAACATATCATTCCCCACCACCTTCTACTTCAAACAAAACATTTATATGTTGTATGGGGAGAGAAGACACAGTATTAGAGAAGCTATCTGCAATGTGTCCATCCTCACCACACTCAAAGCAGAACCATGGTCTGATGGACTGTGAAACAGATAGCATTCCAGATGTTATTACATTGACATCTTGGCAGCTGGTTTTCACACTAGCACCCTGAGGAGTTTCACTGGTCTTTCATCAGTGACAGAAAAGTGACTTATCTCTGCAGCCCAGTAACGTCTTTTATAAGATTTCATCAGTTTTCTTCTTTGATTCAGAGACTGTTGTGTTCACAAGTTTAAGTGGAGTGCCATATACCATGTGTACAGAAACAGAAGCACTGGAGCTTCCCAAGTGTTTTTCTATCCTGTCCATTTTAACAGATCGCCAATCCTCTTCTGGTCTAATTAACAACAAATGTTCAGCAAATTATGGTGGACCACTCTCATCTCCAACTGCAGGCCCATAAGTAATACCCGATGGCAGCAGAAATTGTCTCAAGGATTCTGTGCAAGGACTCTGCTGCTAGAAATGACTTTAGTAAGAGTTTGAGTCTCCGAAAACATACAGAAGTTTTTTGACATGCATTTTGGTTGGGGGTAAGAAATGTAGCAAAGAGTTCTTCCCCCAACTTCTGCCATGCCAAGTGCAGACTCGAGCTGGGCAAGGTAAGAAGTATGGCCTGGTAGACTGCTTACACTGGTGGGGTTTAGTCTTGAAATCAATCTCCCAGATTCGTAGTTTATCAGCACTCTACCTTGTGGCTGATATGGCTCACCAGGAACCCAGATTATTTTTGAAATATCTCCTTTAACCGAAAAGGTTTGCATGATGGACTTTAAAGTGGCGGCAGTGGTCCATTTTGAGTTCAGTTTATAAAGGGAAATATTAAAATGTACTGAAAAATATTAAACGCAGTAATTAATAACAGTGCTGTTATGAGTATTTCAGTAGTAAAAGCAGTAGTTTAGTAGTGCAACTCTGTATATAACAGTTTCAATAAGTCATACAATATGCTATTATTTTGTAATGAAAAAAAAAACTATTTGGGGTGAAGAAAATGGTTTATAGAAGCACAGGATAAATTGAAAACTTCTTTATCTAGTTAGGATATTTAAGGAGAGTGGCTGACACAAAAAATATCCCCTTCACCCTAAGGATGACTCAAGATCTTGAAAATTTGATAGCTGTGTATTTGTTGTGTGTGTGTGTTTATCTGTAATTAACTCTAAAATCTAAACTCTAATCTAATAATTTAATGTGATAATCAAATCTAATTTAATATTGCACAATACATATAGTATATCAATGTATCATAAATCTTTGTAGAATACTAACAATATTAGTGATGTGTAATAATAAGATCATATTATTGATCTGTACTAGCCATCTTATATTTATGAAAATAACAGTAGTAAGAACGTGACATTGTGTGAATTCAGGGGAGCGAGACACAAGTAGAGGAGGATTTGGCTTTATTTAAGCAAAACAAGCTGAAGGTAAATCAGGAATGAAAGGCTAAGTGAACAGAAACAAAATTACAGCTGAACACAGAATGAAGCATAGCAGGAATAGTGTAGAGTAACAGCATTGTAGGGAAGGACCTATGATTTAAAATAGGCAGAGGTCAATTAGAGACGGGTGCGTGAGGTTAGTGATAATATTCTTGTGAAGGGGAACGGTGACATGAAGGGAGTAAATGGGTGGTGTGTCATGACGTGGTGATTAGTGTTCGTAAGGGTGTGTGTGTGTGTGTGTGTTGACACTGCTTTGTGTTTGGGTGCCAGGTGGTATATGACAAAAATATCTAAAATCATTAATAATGCAATTGTTTTTGCTCCTGTTGTTAGTTAGACACAACAACAAAAAAACAATCAAACAAAAAATCAGCCAAATACAACTCTCAAAGTATAAATTATTATTGCTTATCAAAATTCTATCAAAATAAGCTTTAGTATTGTTGTTCTGCTTCACAAAGGCCAGTCGTACACACACACACACACACACACACACACACACACACACACACACACACACACACACACACACACACACACACACACACACACACACACACACATACATGCACACACGCACGCAGACTGTTTGAGACTCAGGTAAGTATAGGTACTGCTGCACTGCTCTGCATGTTCAGTGGAAGGTCATTTGGGAGTACTTTTTGAGAATACATATTCAATATACTGCACTGTATGAAATGTACTGGCTCAGATAAATAATGGAATCACTCTGTGGTGTAATACTCCTTAATTAAGGAATCACTCTCATTGAAGTAAAAATCTTTAATTAAGGGAATCATTCTCTGTGGAGTAATACTCTTTAATTAAGGGAATCATTCTCTGTGGAGTAATACTCTTTAATTAAGGGAATCATTCTCTGTGGAGTAATACTCTATTTAAGGGACTCATTCTCTGTGGAGTAATATTCTTTAATTAAGGGAATCATTCTCTGTGGAGTAATACTCCTTAATTAAGGGAATCATTCTCTGTGAAGTAATACTCTTTAATTAAGGGAATCATTCTCTGTGGAGTAATACTCTATTTAAGGGACTCATTCTCTGTGGAGTAATATTCTTTAATTAAGGGAATCATTCTCTGTGGAGTAATACTCCTTAATTAAGGGAATCATTCTCTGTGGAGTAATACTCCTTAATTAAGGGTAATACTCTAGATGCAGTCCTTTAAAGCTTTAAAGACATGACACATTGAGATCTGGAAAAGTGGAGATAAGTGGAGATACACAAGGAGATAAATGTATCTAACCTATATGTTTATCCAGCAGCAGTGGAAATGTTGAAAATAAATTTAATAGCAATTTGTTGTCAATTGCTAGATAAATGCATTTTCCCACAAACATTGCTCAATTCAATTTACTCCTGTGAAATCTGAAATCGCTTGAGCATGGAAGGGTGGGACTGAATGATGTTTGCAGGGTAGTGGAGGTGTGGGATACTGGTAGCGCGAAGCAGTTCCTGGAATTTGGAGGAGCTGGCCCTCCAAGAACCATCCTCACAGAGCTCTATAATGAGGCATCAGCTTTACTTATTGAACTACACTGACCACAATGACTGAGGAACCTGTGCATATGTCAGTGTCTAGAGTATTTATCCTTACACCCTGCAGGATTAGCGTTTGTTTAAATACGTTTGGAAGAAATGGATCATTTCTTGGCATTTGAAGATAGTGAGGGACAGTCAGGAGTGGTTTATTTCACCATCTGGGTGCAAGGACAGAGCAGCTTTATGCTTGTCTTCTATGAATGGGTCAAGCCACTGCATCGGGATTTGACCTCAGATAGGGAAGGGTCTGGTCCACTTTTGGTATTGCAGGCAAACATCAGGGTACTGAATCTAATGTGGGCAGCTACAGGAAGCCAGTGAAGGGAATGCAGCAGTGAGTGAACTTTGAAAGACGAGTCGTCCTGCTGAGTTCTGGATCAGTAGCAAGGGCATGATTGTATACATAACAAGACCAGTCAAGAGTTTCAGTAGTCCAGTCTCAACATGCATCTGGGTGACCTCTATAAAGAAGTCAAATCCCCTGAATTTTTGCAGGAACAATATGCATGACCAAGTCAGATTGGCAACATCAACCCATAATGATAACTGGTCATCCCCAATTACACAGAGGCCTTGTGTATCCTCAGAAAGGGTGATCATGACATTCTCAAAGGGAAGATGACAACAAGTACCTGTAGTTTATATGTATGTATACGAGCTGCATCTTGCTGGGCTTGACCTTTATTTGGTGGGCCGCCCTAATGAGATGCTGGAAGACATGCTGAGATTAGACTGGAATCAAGAGTGTCTGAAGTTGAGCGAGAATTAATTGTGTGGCATCAGCAAAGCAATGGTAGAGGAAGCCATTACCAAGAGAATGAATATAAGCAAAGAAGAGTAAAGGGCCCCAGACTGAGCCTTGAGGGATGCCAGTAGAGATTCTGCATGAAAGGCATGAGGATGAACAAGCTATTACAAGATTGAGGGAGTGGACCAAGGTTGTGGTTAACTTTGTCAAAGACAGCAGATATGTCATGGCAATAATGAAACTATCCAAAATAGGATGAGGATCCTGAGAAACCTGTGCTTGTTAATGTCCAGTACAATTTCCCATGACCTTCCCATGTCTTTGTGACATCGTGCTCCTTGAGTGCGCTTTTGTTCTGGTGAAAGTGGGCCATCGTTCAGACCTCAGAGACTGTTGGTGGGGCTCCAAGGGTCATTCATGGAGCTCATATTCCTTAGTTTACTTCTGAATCTGCATTGCTCACATTCATGTAGAACTGGCTTGACCTTAGTCATGCAGCATCCACAGCCATGATTTCTAAAGTACAAGCCTGGTCTCAGAACAGTAGAAAAGACAATTGGTTGGTACTCTCTACTGTATAAACTCAGATTCAGGTCTCTTTCTGTTTATTTAAGTATCATTAGGTCACCATGGCAATTGGACACATATTGCCAACACACAGCGGTGTGTTGCAGGTCACCTTTAATGCACGGGTGTGCGCATGCTTGTGTTCAGCATGGCAGTATCAGTGTGTCCGGTGTGGACGTGACACATGAGACGTGAGTGGGAGGCAAGATCACACAAATGATTCTGGCCTGAAGTCCAGTGGCTATAACAGTCAGCCTTGCAGCTTCAGATCCCTAAGGGTTTTGCTCCTTACTTTTCACTCTCTTTCTACACATCTTGTCTTTTCTTATTCTTGTGCCTTATTATTTGTTTCATTCTTTTACTCTATTGTGATCCCACTTTCTCTCTCTCTCTCTCTCTCTCTCTCTCTCTCTCTCTCTCTCTCTCTCTCACACACACAAACTTTCTCAGGTCCTGGCTCCACCTCCTTATTTCACTTTGCTTTGTGGCATCTCTGCTCAAATTTCATCATTATTACAGAGCTGAAGAAACCCCAACTGAAGTCTTCTTTCCTTACTAGCCCAAGAATGTGTGCTGGATCAATTTCATTCTCAATTTCAGCTCCGTCTGTGTGTCACTACAGAAAAGCAGCTCCTTTCTAATTTCAGCTGATCTGAGAAGAGGTTCTTCCACTTAAAGCTTGTCTATTACCCTATAAGCGGGGTCACAATGGTGACCGTGGTTCACCAGACACGGGTCACCTCAACCAACAACTTTTAATCTGGATCGCTTTACCTGAATCTGCACTTTCTTCTGGGATTAAAGTTGTTATTTTTGTTGTTTTAATTGACTTGGAGCAACTTCAATTCACTTCAAGACCATCAACTTCTCTGCTTTGCAAGAGGAGGGATAGGTGGAATGCCATATTTATGTAAACAAGGAAAAATGAAGCAATCTTTTTGTTTGTTTTTACAGTAGTCTATGAGACTGTTATTCTGTATTTCCTCATAAGTGTAAACTAAAGTCATTTACTGGGAGTAGTCACCTACCTTATCTCTCTCACTATCTCTTCAGTATCAAACTATGATTTATTATACTGGCATCCCTGTGATTAAGACCAGAATTTGTCTGCGAATCAGCTGAATGATCTGTAAACCACATGTAGGGAAAGCATTCATTTAATGAAGGAAGACTGTGTTGACATTTGGATCTCTTCCCCTGTGTTGTGTACAGATCTTATACTTTGTTCTTGACCTCACAGTGTTCGGTAAAAGTGAGTTAAAGTCACTGATTTTGAACACTGTGCCTTATCACGTTGGCTGACCTTGCAGCCCTTGGAAAAGTACTCCTATCACCTTACTCTTACACCTGTGAATCCACATGGTGCTGGTAATAACTGTGTGCGTGTGTGTGCACGTGTGTGTATGTGCGCGTGCATGCATGCGTGCATGCATGCGTGTGTGTATGTGTGTGTGAATGTTGAGGCCACAGCATTTAACAGGTTTATAAATATCTCAGAGTTCAGAGAAGGGTTAGAAAGCTCTTCTGAATTTGTTTCTCAAATCTCAGTTGCAGGTCAAAGATCATAGGTCAGTGCCCTGACTTTTGCACACTATGCCTTGTGGTAATTCCTTTCCTACTGTTTTTCATTTAAGACTTTTTCCATTTTTCTGTTTTCCATTTTCTGTCCATTTTAGTTGGATAGGCTGTAATGCCCAGTATTCCTAAAGCTGTAAAAAAAAATAAAAAAAATAAAAAATAAAAAAAATCTAATAATACTGTATTGTCTCTTTTACTTGTGTTCTTAAAAATAATACATATTACTCTTTTGCTGCTGATCTCAGACTGGTTTTGCCATTTCTATTATGATGGGCAATGGCAGGGATTTGTGGGGTGGAAAGTTAGATCGGGACAGAATGAAAGCCTTTAAGGGCAACTTGTTTTGAATAAACACAAAGAAAAAACCTTGGCATTTTCAAAGCTCCAAGTAGACCAGACATTTGTTGTGCCTCCCCGCCAAAAAAAAACAACCAAAAAACAAAAAACAAACTCTTTTATCTGATTGGCATGTCTCACTAACGACAGAAAAGGGACAGAACGGCATGACAGTGGAGAGAACTGAGCTGAGTGGGAGGCTGGAGCAGAATATGACGCTGGGAATGCGACACGTGTTTCTGGGATCAGAATGACAGTCAAAGCAGCACACAACCTTTATGTGGTTCAAGCAAATGCTGACCCTCCACATGCACTCCAGCTTACTATTACAAGCAGGACCCACGCAGACAGACAGACTGCAGCTGAGAGAGAGAGAGAGAGAGAGAGAGAGAGAGAGAGGAGAGAGAGAGAGAGAGAGAGAGGAGAGAGAGAGAGAGAGAGAGAGAGGAGAGGAGAGAGAGAGAGAGAGAGAGAGAGAGAGAGAGAGAGAGAGAGAGAGAGAGGAGAGGAGAGCGAGAGAGAGAGGAGAGGAGAGAGAGAGAGGAGAGGAGAGCGAGAGAGAGAGAGAGAGAGAGAGAGGAGAGAGAGAGAGAGAGAGAGGAGAGGAGAGAGAGAGAGAGAGAGAGAGAGAGAGAGAGGAGAGGAGAGCGAGAGAGAGAGGAGAGAGAGAGAGAGAGAGAGGAGAGGAGAGAGAGAGAGAGAGGAGAGGAGAGAGAGAGAGGAGAGGAGAGAGAGAGAGAGAGAGAGAGAGAGAGAGAGAGAGAGAGAGAGAGAGAGGAGAGAGAGAGAGAGAGAGAGAGAGAGGAGAGGAGAGCGAGAGAGAGAGGAGAGAGAGAGAGAGAGAGAGAGGAGAGAGAGAGAGAGAGAGAGAGAGAGAGAGAGAGAGAGAGAGAGAGAGAGAGAGAGATATCTCGGTTTCACCATCCGCCCTTTTACCCCTCTCTTTGAGAGAGCTCTTGCTTTTTCTGCTGTTTTCTCTGCACAAAAAAGGCTTTTGATACCAGTACAACTTCTGCTGGAAGAAGGAAGAAAAGAGGATTGTCTCCAGGGGCATGGATGGGCTTTCCTGTGTTTCAAAGTCCAGGAAAGTTCCAGGTGCATTAGACCTCTGAGAGACCCATGAAAGGCAGAGGCTTCTGTTCACTTGGTGTGCATGAGAGCTGAAGTGCAGCACCAGAGACGCTGTTGTTGTCTTGCACCACTACTCTTAAAATGCAGAATAAGGCATATGAGGCCTTTCTAAATGCAAATCATAAATCATAGATTATAAAACAAATAGCTATTATTTAAGATTCCCGTGTAAAGAATTATTTAACTCCGAATTATAGCAATGGCTGCTTCTCAGTAAAAGCATCAGTAAAAGCATCTTCTGGGGTATTAAGAAGATGTATTGAACAAGCTGAACATGCGTCTGAAGTGTTAAGTGTTACGAGTTAAATGCTGCCCATTGTTTAGGGCCCACAGCACTCAGTAAGAGTCAATTAGAAAAGGATCGGTGCATGATCCGTGTCACTGAGCATCAGACGTAATGGAGATTTGTGCAGAAATGTGAGACGCACGTGCATGTGCGTAAGAATATCCGAACGAATATATCCACTACGCTAAATACAATCACTATTCCTAGTTAACTAGTTTCATTAATTTGAAAGGATACATCAATTAATCAGTTCTAAAAAGGCGGTTCGGTATTTTAATACTGTATTCAAGGCATTCTCTATATCTCTTTTTGCAGTGATTTGGAATCATCTGCACAAACAGCATAAAAATTCTGTTGATAAAGAAAAAATATAAACGCAAATAATTCTTCCATCAATACTTTTGGCTTTTATTTATTTTCATGCAATCCAGTTTCTAATATAATACTTAGAATTTCATTTAAAATGTTCAAGCATCTGTACAAATAACAAGACATAATAGTGTCATATATAAACTTAACACAGGCATAAATACATTCAGTGTGTACAAAGGACACAATATGGGTTTTAAAAAAATAGACAATAACGTGTGCCGTACATTCTTAATTTCTGATTTGGTCTGATTTGTACTATTTCCACCAACACCAACCCCCACAGCCAGATTAAAATACAGGTCATAGATACACAATAAAATCACATTCAGTGCTTCCGAGACCCATAGTGACCCATAGAGACCTACAGAGTAAATTAGAGACTAATAGATCACCATAGAGTTCCTTAGAGATCCAAGGATGCCCAGAGACCCATAAGAGCTCCATCGAGACCTATAGAGGTCCATAGAGACACCAAGTTTGTTAGGGAGCTATAGAGGCCTGTAAAACCAACCATTTATGCAGAATATCAAAGCAGGTTAAGTGTTTCTGTCATCACCCCTAAACAGATGGACCAGTTGTTACATGTTTTTGCTAGCCTAGACTGATGGGGAGTTGTAGAACCATGTGAATAAGTGTTCCTCAATCCAATTCTCAGAACCCACCAGATGGTCTTCATTTTTTCTCTGTCCCAGCTCCCGACACACCTAAATCAGGCCAAGAAGCATCGTTCGGCGACTTTCCTGCTGTGCTGGACTCCAGCCTGCCCCTGCAATAGGAAGACTAAATACTTGGGACAAGTGTAGTGGGATTTGGGTTAGACACGTGGGCCTTGTGGTGTGCCCTGAGGACTGGCTTGACAAGGCCCACTACGAGAGAATGGAAGGTGGAGGTCTGCTTTGATCTTGTGTGAAATGTGGATTATTTTACAGTTTCTTCACACCATTAAAGGTCTTTACAGCTAACAGTGCATTTCAGTAAGTAATACATCTATTTGCGTTGAATCTGATCATATGTGCTTTTGCTTCTTGAGGTTTCACAGAAAGGAGTGTGTGTGTGTGTGTGTGTGTGTGTGTGTGTGTGTGTGTGTGTGTGTGTGTGTGTGTGTGTGTGAATGATTGTAAAATGATCTGTTCTCAGCAGCAGGAGTAGAAAGACCTCATGCTTGACCTTTATTTCTGCATCATTGTCTGCAATATTTGAGTGATGACAATAAAACATCCCAGTAAGGTGTGTGCAGTGAAGGAAATTGCAGTAAGGGGTGTGCACAAGGACTTTGTTGTTTGTGTGTCTCTTTGTAAATGCATCAAACACTAAAATGCCTCTACCCTATAAACAGGACATAGAAGAGTGACAACAGAAGAGAGATCACATGCCTGATCCTTCTGTGTGTGCGCACGTGTGTGTGTGTGTGTGTGTGTGTGTGTGTGTGTGTGTGTGTGTGTGTGTGTGTGTGTGTGTGAGGTCCCTGACTTGGTTATACCTCAGACAGATAAAGGCCATGCATTTATAACCTCCCTGGCTCTCCATGGGGGCTTAGTCCTGTAGCTATTGATAGCTTAGAGACCAATTCCTATTTCTGTCAAACCTTGTAAAATACTGCCATATCATGAGCTATTCCCTTATGTAAAACCAAAGGCTCATCTGCAAGACAGTGACCAAGAACAACCAAAAAAACCCAAAAAACCCCTCAAACAAACGAAAAAGAAACAAAGAAGAGAAAAGGGGATTTGCTGTGATGTCTACAGGAATCTGTGAAAGGACCTGCTTCACTTGATTCCTCCATTTGGCCTTTGTTTGTTGGCTTCTTGATTGGATCGGAAATCGTCTTCGTGTGTTGTGGTGGAGGTAGGCGTGGCTCGTTGCGTTCATGCACGGTGGAGGTGGGCGGGGCTTGGAGCGGGACATGGCCTGCCCTAGTTGAGCTGAGACAAGCCCAGAGCTGCACTAACAGACACCAGGAGGGGAGCCAAGCTGCCGACAGCTACGGAGCTGCTGGAACAGGAGCGGTATACGGGGCGCCCTCTACGTGGCTGCACTGGCCTGAATGTTTTCACCATGGGCATGCCATCAGAGTACTTTAAGGACGAGAATGCTAAGAGCTATACAAGGAGACAGACATAAATGGCAGAGTTAGAATGAATCCCCAAACTGTTTAATAGCTTATTACCATTAATCGCATGCTCTTAGAGTAAGACTATTGCAGAAGTGCAGTTGTCAGTAGGCAGTTGTCATGTTCACAAGCATCCTCTGGGTAGTCAGTCTCACCTGGTCTCTGCCAAGGGGTATAGGATGTTCAAACACAGTCCATATCACTGCCTCGGAGCAGGTGGGTGTGGTGAGAGACCCGTCGTAACGGAAATACTGGGTCATATTCGCCTCAGACAGTATGAGATTGTGCAAGGAGATTTCACTGTTGGTTGTAGCTGTCCCTAGGAAAAATAAAGATTTGGGTACATTCACACATAACACAAATATATAAATAGTACATTGAAACAATTCAAATAGTAATGACGATGCTAGAAAATACACATTACTCACTATCATTTTCCATAGCCTTCAGAGCGTGTATGAACGCATCGTACTTTCGGTTAGGACTTTTTGATTCCTGTCACGAGACATTTAAAAAGCTCATTTCGTGGGGAAAAACAACAGAACTTCATTAAACAGAACATACAGGCTTATTTGTATGACCGGTACTGTAATACTGGCTTTACTTTTTGAAGACAATATACTCATGGAAGACAATGTACTTATTCATCATCTGAAAATATGTTGAAATATTATGCTATTGGTCGAAGATGTGAATTTGATGCAAAGTTTCGCTTGTGAAAGTCTACAGCACAAAATTGCTCACTGTGGCAAATTCCACTTAATATGAAATTAATATGATTTCGCCCAACGTGACATGACATGACTTGATGAAATTCCGTGGCAGCTCCTGAAATGTAGTTCAATTTCCTCATCCTTCATAAGGTTATAATAAAAACCGAAGAGCGCTACCTCATAGAAGAACCCCAGAACAGCCACTCCACTTGGGTCCTTTATTGCTTCATCCAAAGAGGAGAAATCATTTCGCATGTGCACAATATGCAACTGGAGAAAAAGAAAAAGAAAGTAAGAATATCACCATTTTTGTTATTTTAGCAAAGATAATCCAGTATCATTAGTGTAAACAACACTTCGTCGTATCTTCTTTGAATTCTAAAGTCTTTAGAGGAGTTGACATGAACGGAAGCAGTGTGCAGAGCCAGGGAGCTTGTTTTGGAGTGGAAGCTCATTTCACCTCCATGGGGTACTGCTCCCCGTCAAGTGTGTGCTCAGAGCCTGGGCCACCTTTTTCTCCCCAGTGGAAGTGGAACTGCACAGCATTGTAAATGCCTTGGAGATTCCCCCCGCTCACCGAGGACCCATGGGGCAAAGTTACCTTTACTGTGGAAGAGAAGAAAAGGGGTGGGGCTGAAACAGGGTCCGCCTCTGGGTGGAGCATGCATTCCTATGTACTCAAGCATTCTAAGCAGCTCACTTGGAGGGTTGAACTGTGATTTACTGGAATCTGGGCTTGATCGGGTCATTTGCAGGTAAGGGGGGGGGGGGGGGCGAATGCACAGTGCAGAGGATCAAAACTCACTTATGTAGGAGTTTTCCAGATTAATTGTCTCACACACACAAGAAAATATGTATACTCGCAAGAAAAGGTTAAAAACAAAGCTGTAAATGACCACAGTAGTAATCCAGTAGTGATTTTTAAAATTTGGACTAAAGATATACAAGTGTAGTTGAGCCTAGGTCTGCGAAACCGCTTGGACCACTCTCAGTCTAAGAATGAGTAAACTGCTAATGAATTTAAAATGGTAGCCCTTCCCACACAGATCTGCGTCATACCATGAAATCAACATAGGGTGACAAACACAAATAATAAACATATGGTTATCACAACAATACATGCGCAGTCCTCATCAATATCATGGCCATTTCCAATGACATAAGCATGCACACTTGTCTCACATAAACATATGTCTAATATAATAATAAATGAAAAGCCAGCATGATGTCTTTTCTCTTTTACAGGTATTTTACAATGTTCCTCCCCTTAGATCACAATAGACCCTTCTGGACCTGGAAATGAATGGGATCAACAATGCCGCCTTTCCTCCCACACGGCAAGTAAAAGTCTCTTTATTTTCTTTGAGTGTTTTTAAATAATAAGAGTCTCTTTGAGGCGTGAGGTGCTACAACAATGCTGATAACATGTTAGGCGGTCCTAAAATCATCGCAGGGCTTAGGCCCACAGCAGCCTGCCAAACCGTGGACGGTTCCTCCTTCCCCTTGCCTTGTGAAGGCCATGTGGCTTTGCCTTTTCTCTGGAGACGGTTAGCCTACATCTCCAGTGTTACCCTCTGGGTGCTATTCTAAGGTTGTCTGTCATCTACACAGCTGCTAGTTGACCCCCTGCCTCACGCAAATGTGAGTTGCTGGGGGTTGGGGTGGGGTGGGGCGGCTGAGGGGTCTGTAGTGCAATAAATACTGCAGGAGGGAGCCTGTGGAAGAAAGATTTTGCTCTCGTTCCCATGGGTGCTGGGTTCATCTTCCATCCATCATTCCAAATGAAGACTAACTTTGGTGTTGGGACAGGTGCTGCATGGTGGGGGGTGAGTTGGTCCAGCAGGACTGATAAACTCTGCTATAAGAAGATTCTGACTATGCCATTAATGGCCCTTCATGAGCTTTAAAAAAACTGCGTACCACGGGGTTCAATACAACAGGCTGAAATTAACGTCCACTATACTGATATCATTCTTTAAAAACATCTTCTAAAACTGTATATAAAATGGGTACATCATTTGACATATGGTGGAATGTCATATATCCTTAGCTGGGTGCTAAGCTACGGCACTTGATCAGACAAAGAAGGAAGCTGGTCTGTGCGCTCATTCTCATCTTACCCTTCCATGTGTGCTGAAGCTAACGCAGCCACCGTGACCCTGTCTCCAGCAAATTTCAACGGTGCTTTTAAGAGGTCAAGGGAGAGCCAAGAAGATCTGATCATGTCATGGAAACAAGGAAACCTAACTTTTGTAACTTGCTCTGGATAAGCGCATCTGCTTCTAGAACACTCCAACCCAGCATGCACGGGGAAGGTGGTCCTGCCATAACCACAAAGAACATAAGCATCTGAAGCCTAGATACTCTCCCATAGGACTCAACATGTTCGTGCATTATGTTAAAATCTGCTGTCACATTGCTGTACAGACAGAGGCCTTTCATGTTGTGGTTTAAGATAAAATGCACCACAAGCATTTTGTCACGAGACTATTGCAGAAACAGTATCTGTCAATGGTGTTTACTGATGCTTCCCTGTTGCAATCTTACCAGAGTGGCCGTCGTTTCTGAGCACGGCTCTGAAGGCTTTCTGGTAGCCGGTGAATACGAGTGGTGTGAGCCGGGTGTCCGGCCTTGAGCTCTTGGTCACGATGTTGATGGGAGACTGCCGGTGGCTGTTGCAGTCCTTATGCACTTTGTACCAGATGTCTGGCCCTGCACACAGCGCGCGCAGAGTTAGTGAAGAATGCAAAGACCGGCACATTTAGCTGGCTGGGTTCTAGTAGCACGTGAGTGTGTTCACAAAACGAATGTCCTTGTTTTGAAAAACCCCTTTATCTCTTCATTCTCCCTAAACGTCTTACAAGCGTGTGTGCACACATGTAAAAAGCTCAAACATTGTCCTTACCTTTGCACGTTGAATTGCAATTCACCTGGGCCTGGTAGCACCAATCACCTGGAAGAGTGAGATTAATCATATCAGAGTACAGGTTATAGGAGACTATTATTCTGATATTTTTGGGTCATGAAAGCATGTCTAAACCATTGTAACCATATTCATTTTTAACTTGTCACATTGGATTCTGTTTCTTTATATACAGCATGTCTCCAACCTGCTGTGTCACTTAGGCAATATTTCAATACACATCGTGAAGAAAGAATTAGTGTAGCGTCAGTTACTCAATTCGTGATGCGGTCCTATTTCCCGCCAAGTAGCTTCCTGCCCTGTTAGGTAACCGCTAGTACAAAAGCCATCTCCTCGCTGCTCTAGATGTGCTGAGACTGTCAAAGACAAGGTGACTGCCGTTGTCGAGCGAAACACGGATAATTCGCATCTATAGTTTAGGAATTAACCAGATACTTCAATCAGCACGAAAACTAAAATATATATCTTGCAGGGCTTTTTTTCCCCCCATATTAATGACATTTATCAACTATTAAAGAATGCATTCAGTGTCAAAATGATATGGGCTTAAGTTCTATTACAAGCACAGGTAGTTATCACTGATGATGATTATCATGATTACAAAAGTCTGTGACACGTCGGTCAGTCTGTCATCCGCGTTACATCATCCATTTTATTTGAGCGTTAAGCGCAAATGCCGTAATCGCAAAGAAATGAGCGTAGCATTTTGTGAAATCCAGGGCTGGATTCGGATGAATGACAGGACACTTTCAAGTAGCTCGATGAATGTGCCCTGCTGGAGAGCTGTTGGCTGTGAGCGGCACTGGCTTATATTAGAGGCAGCTACGCACGCATCTTCACACGACCTACAACCGTAAAGCTCCCCTATTGGATCCTATAGGGAGGTGTGAAGGATCGCCGAAGTGCATGGATACGGTGTATAACATTTCGGTGGCTCTTTTCTTACTGCGCTGTTTTTCGGTGGGGCTGCGTAATGCAGACCGTTGTATCTCTCTTTTTTTTGCACTTTTCAAATGGCTGAGAAAAGTTTTCAGTACAGTTTCGCTGAAACGAAAACCCGTTATATAGGGATCCTTAGCAGAGGAGTCTCGGATATGTATGTCCTAAGAATGAGCAGGGGGAAATTTGCTAGATAGACGGTCGCAGGTGTCTCAAGCTTTACGCATATACAATGATGCATATACAATGCATTATAATAATGATGTAGAAGTCGCACATGGAAGTGAGAGGTTTGACTTCGTACAAAAGTTATTACTCTCATACTATAGCGTACTGTGCCCCACTGATCAATAAATCAATGGCGATATCAGTTTGCTGAATTCCTTTAAATGATAAATTAATCTGTGTGGTTTGAGAAAGCCAAGTAACGCATGCACTGAACTAGTGAACCGCCAACATCTAAGGAAAGTAAAACACTGAACTGGTTCACTTGTATCTGGACAATTAAGCGGTATTGATATAAAGTGCGGCTTGATATTTTGGGACATTCGTCAAACAAACGTTGTAAAATAAACCCAGACTATTATAACAGCCTGAAATAGATTGCTACATAACAGGGGAAAAACACTCACCTACACCGGTGCATATTTTCAAAATCGATGCCAGGAGAAATGACGAAACGAGACACAGCATTCTTGAGCTTATCCGATTCGCAGCGACACCCGACTCACTTGGACCGTTTTGAATGTGACCGTCTTCTTTGAGTGGTCTCACACTTATTTAGCACCCGTTGGTGTGATATCAGTGGCGCCTCCCTTTTGGGCTTACCTCAGTTACAACTGCTAATAGCATCACCTCGAACCATGTACATGCACAGCTCTGATCGCATTTTGTTTGCGATTAAGACCGACAGAAGAAGGAAAGCAGACTATATATAACAATGTGAAGGCACGCATTAAAGTATAAACTATACCTTCCCTATCCAAACAGACGCAACCTGTTCACTTTAGGATAACCTCCTTCAAGAAAGTAGTCCCCCCCCCCCCCTCTCTCTGGCGCAAGAGTGTAACAATATTAATTATTTGTCTCCTAATGAGATAAACGGGTGGGTGGGTTTAACTGACTTACAGCTAAACACTACTCTACTCGTTTATCCAATGAAAACCCATAACTATTTCTACATATATGCTATGGTATCCTGTTTCTGGGAACCCTTTTTGGGGGGAAAATGTTAGGACGTTTGTAATATGTGATCTCCAAAGCTTTCATATTTTAGTGAGATGTCAGATCACGCTGAATTACGTGATTTGGACATCAGATGCAGATATTCTAAAGTCCTTAGAAAAAACCCGATTTGATTTGGTTGAAATGTGTGGATTTTTGTTAGGTACTGTGATAAAATAAAACAATTATAATGGGTAAAACAGTAAAACTACATGTAGACCTTTCAGCTGTATCTGTTAATTCTCATGGAGTCTGCATCATCTTTCAATATAATATGCAGTCTGAAATATAATGAAAACAATTTAATTACCAAATATAAAAATGTATATTGTATACTGTGCTGTTTCCTCCTTTAACATTTCACATTTTTTGGTTTAATGTGATTCTTACCTCTGCTCATTCATAGCAGTTTAAAGGCAGAATACACATTTGGTAAGCATGTGGTATTTTTTGATAATTAGGGTAATACTGTGTACAGTAAAAAGACTTCCGCTTATTTTTCACAGCCACATAAATATATTCATTGCACCAAGTAACTATATTTCATGTACTATTACAATTTACATTTACTATTGCTAAGCATTCACAAATCATTTCGCACAAAAAGCGGAGGTTCCCTTAATTCCGTTCTTCCACACTTTTTTTTATTTAAAGGGAAAAAAAACAAGGGTATTTAAAGTTTCTGTATTTTTGTTCCTTGAGGGGATATACGTTCTTAAAATTCTCAAAACCACTCCGTTTAAATCAGCTTTACAGTCATATAATACATATTACGCAGTGGGGGTGTATTGAATAAAAAATGTCTGAACTATATAAAAGTTGTGACCACAGCTTTTAATAAGGTCACAACTTTGCCACTTGCATGAGTAAGGCTTTGCGCTCCTGTTGTTACTCTTTGTTCACTCCTGCAACTTTGTGTACTGCAGTGATGCCTCCTTGCTCAGCACTTCACTCCAGTTTAAATGTGTGGCCTTCAGTTACGACTCCAGACTAACCAATAACGCTCGAGAAACCATTACACTCTCAGTCCACAAACTCTCAGTCCACAAACTCTTAGTTAAATAGCCTATAGACTCCCTGTACACGTGCTTTGCATCACGTCTCTGCGACTCCCCCTTCGATCTGTATTCAATTGTATGCCTTGTCACTTCCTGGAAAGTTGTCCTTTTGAGAATGTACAATCTCTTTAGCAACTAGCATTGCTGCCATCTACGGTCCGACCATAGACATTGCCGCTGTTGTGGAGTGAAATCTAACTACTGACGATTGTCAATTACCACTGACCATAGGAAATAAATGTTTGTGTTGTTGTTGTTTTTCATTTTTAATTTTATTCAATAGACTGGTAGTTGCGTGAATTCGCCTAGGTCTTTAGCATTTAGCCCCGCAAAAAAACCAAAACCGTCTTGATTGTTTTATACCGATACTCTTATGTAAGCTAAGCCGTTTTACGGATAAAGTGCTCTATCAGGCAGACAACGGAGGCACGCGCACCATTCTTATCGTGGTTAAATATTTGGTGAAAGCATGTGACCCACTGGCATTTAAAGAAATGTTACAAACACGTTTTCAGTTTTGTGTAACACTCTATCGCGTCATCCATAGATCACCGGCTTCAGCAGTCAATACTGTAATGGACTGTCTTGTGGAACTAAATGTAACAAATGGAAGCACTTGGGATCTCAACATGATTGTCGTCCTAGAGGAACTTCTGATTACTGCCAGCTTTATATCGCTGATCCTCAACGCGTTTGTGATCATTATTCTGATTTACGCGCGACAGTATCGCCGGCCCTTCACAGTACTTCTCTGCAGTCTTGCAGTCTCCGATCTGATTACAAGCTCCACTTCTGTCTTCGTCAGTATCCAAACCACGCTGCATCCAAGTAACTCCGTCGTCACCACCGACGTCCCGCTTCCAGTCTATGCGCTTCTCACAACAGGTATTTTGTCGGGTACATACGACATGTTGACAATCGGCGTAGAGCGATACCTGACGGTCTGCGATATACGAAAGCGGCGGATTCAACTTAAGAAACGGATTTTGAAGATCTTAGGGGTCAGTTGGACACTGGCCTTCGTTTTGGGTAGCCTGCCTCTGTTTGGCTGGAATTGCGCGGACAGTGGAGAGACTTCAACGTTATATGGTCCCCTGTGTATGAACTACCTACTGTTTGTGGTGGTTCCCAATACTGCAATTATATTTTCTGTTCTCCTAATAACGTACACAGCAATGATTTTGAAGCTGCGTGAACTGAATTCAGCCACGTCATTACATGCCATTTCATACGCACAGACCGAGTCTCGCGTAACCAGGACAGCGTTAACAATTTGGGTTTTAGCGTTAGCGTCGTACACTCCTTTTTTGGCCGGAGTCCTCTGGGATGCGTCTCACCGTTCCTGCCCAGAGAAACTTAAAACAAGTTTGATTGTCTACAAAAATGTGGCGTATGCTTTTCTAGTTTTAAACTCTATTGGAAACCCAGTGGTGTACACATTTAACATTCCAAACGTCTGGCGTTTAATAAGGCTAATCCGCAGAAAAAGGACGAACAGGGTGAATATCGGTATTAACACCGTGACAGAACGTCGCATGTTTTAGAGACTTTGACATAAAGTCGTGAGACTACTCATGATTTAATTGGAAATGATTTGCACATGCCCCAGTTTTCATCTTGGCTATGTAAAGTACAGAGCGAGAAAGTTTTAGCAGGTTGTGTGTGTATTTCAGCACCTTGGCCAGGGACCATGGGAGCTTCGTGCACGCGCAGTATTTCTTTTTTTCAGTTACGTACCAGAGTTGTCTCAGTTTTAATCCACATCTCTGTCTGAAGAGCGTGACTGTAAATCTGAGATTTTAATAAGAGGTGCACATATGTAACCATATTACAATGTTCATTTCTGCAGTTACTATCAGTATTTTCTGTGCTTTCTAGATCGTACGTGGTGTACAGATTCATTTCTCACACTAAACTCTTTCCACTACAACATGAAAGAAAAAAATAAATAAAACAACAGAAGACAGTTTGCTTTAGTATTTGAACATAATAAATATTAATTCACAACAGGCCTCACACCTATGCATCGCCTGAGAACACAACACCTAGTCTGATAGCACATCAGAAGAATTGCTTTAATGTAACGGTGAGCGGTAAGGAGGCGGACGCATGTACGGAGAAGAGCAAGATTTATTAAGGGCAAATCCAGAGTCGTAGTAGGGTCATTTTACCAATATGGAGATTATGGGAATACATGATGAACCAAAAACACAAGTACACGAAGGCAAACAGAGGAAGCAGGCAACAACAGAAACTAGGAAACAGCACACGGGCTAACAAACGCAGGCTCCGAAAAACAGACGGGCTTTCTAACACATCCAAACACAAATACACCCATTCAAATAATGAACAGCAAAACTCAAAGGGCACCAGACAGGGTTAAAATACTTGAACTAATGAACACTAAAAAACAATTCTGCTTTTCTTTTCTGTATTCATGTATCATAAGCAACAGTTTATAAACTCAACGCGCATCCAAAAATTTTAAAGGTGGTATAAATCCAGACCATGTGGTATAATTTACATATACTAATGAATTAACTTTGTTAAGAAACATATGTTGCAAATATGCCCAGCTTTATTAAAATAATTTAATGCGTGTAGTAATAATTGGATGCGTGTAGACTTTTATCAGTTATCTAATTGTCACAGATTAGGAGTCACCAGTACTTGTTTAATTTTTTGACTTGCAAATATCATTACAACAAATTGGTCAATTGCTTATTCTATTTAGCTTCTGTTTGGCTCAGAATTCATTGTGTTTGTGTCTGGGCGAGGCTGATTGTGTTCATGCGTGGTGGAGGTGGGCGGAGCTTCCTGTGTTCATGCATGGTGGAGGTGGGCGGGGTTTGGAATAGGCTGGGGCCTGCTCTAGTTAGATTGGGACAGGACCAGAGCTGCACAAACAGACACCAGGAGGGGAGCCAAGCTGCCGACGGCCACGGCGCTGCTGGAACAGGAGCGGTATACGGGGCGCCCTCTACGTGGCTGCACTAGCCTGAATGTTTTCACGATGGGGACACCAGCCCTGAACTTTAGACTGGAGAATGCTGCAAGCTATACAAGTCAATAGTAACAGAGAGATGACTGGATAGATGTCTGGCTGCCCTAAAATACTGAAACATATTGCCAACAGCTGCAGCTAAAATGTGGTATGGGCTATGTTTTTAAAAGAGCTCTGAATAAACATTTGGCCTTTGAGTCTCTCGTCTCACTTGCTTTTCACTGAGTGGAATGTAGTGCTTGATCACAGTCCAAATGACTGCCTCAGAGCAGTCTGGAGTCTTTATAATAGTAATAGCTCACCAGGTCACTCTCAGACAGAATGAGATTGATGAGGAAGGTACCAGATACCTTTGTCTTAGTATATGGATCAGGGGGAAAGAATTCAGTGACATCCGAGTCCTGTTTTGTCAGGGGCAAGTCAAGTCTCAGTTCACCAATGAGTGACTCCAAGTCTACACTACCACAGAGACAGCATGGGATGTAAAATGGAAACACTTAAAGAGCTTAGACGCCAGAGAACATGTCCAAGTCATGGAAATTGTATTTTAATTACTCTAACATTGGCAAAACCCATCTGTGTGTGTGCATGCATGTGATAGATAGAAAAACAATTCTCAGAAATATACATGCACAGAGGAAGAGAAAATAAAGCACACATCAGTGGAACTCTCGCTTTGGTTTGGAATGCACATAATCACAAAGTAAATACTGAAGCATGAACTGAGCTTGCCAGCATCTTGCACATTTGCCAGAGCCTCAATTTATGCATTATGCTTTCTGTTTTTACTGCCTGACACTTGGCATCGAACATTAAAGCACATTTCACAGGTGAAAAATCACATTTATGCACAGTGGAGCCAAACATTATTATCCAAGATAATTCAATTAAGATTTATATAAGCATGTAAATCCAAGGCCAACTTTAACCATAGGGTACTTGTTCCATGTTTCACACCATTTATTTTTATTCGTGAGCTAAAACAAATCCTGGGAAGACAGTTTCAAACTGTGTTTTAAACATGTGAGCCTCAGATTTATAAGATTTTTTAAAATGACTGGAAAAGCATACCGTGTGATTTGTTGGTCATTGAGACCCCACCACGGTTACTCCATAACGCCATGACATACTTCATCGCATACCACTGGCACCGATTTGACTGTTCAGCTCAGGATCAAGGCACACTAGCTTAAACTTCCTTATCTGCTCCTAATTAGAACAAGAAGTTGAGCAAAGTGTGAAGAAGAAAGCTGGCACAGCCAATCTGCTCGGGTCAGGAAGGGCCTCATCTTGACGTATTCTTTCTTCATATGGATTATGTGCATCTAACACACACAGAGAGAGACAGAGAGAGAGCGAGAGAGACAAACTTACTTCTGACAAACCATTTGTGATATCGTGGCTCAACCACTCTGTTCTGATTGAGCAAATCTTGGAGCGGTTCAGCGGTTCTACACATACCGCCCGTCCTGGAGTCTTCAGACAAACCCTTTTCTCGTGAGCAACATTTGAAATGTCACAAATGTTAGAAATCAGGTGTGTTTGGAATGTTGAAATGTGATTTCTAAGCTCTCCAGGTGGGCAGAGCTCAGCATAAGGTCTGTGTAAAAAATACTGTGGTCATTAGTAACTTAACTAGCCAGTTAGTAGAAGCCTACAGTAGATTGCTACTGTAACATTACAGCTTGTGATGATAAATCCACCTCCACCATTGAACACTATTTGACGACATCTAGTGGTCGAGAAACACCTCCATGTTTCCACCAAATGTTAGTTAAAAGTGGGCCTGCAGCTGCTTTCCAAACCCACTGTAACACAATAAGATTACAAAAATGAAACATCACAAATCCTCAAATAATAATAATACTTGCTTACAGGTTGTGTGCCTGAATCTAATGTTCGGCCAAACAAAGTCGGAAGTAAGATACCCAGCAGCAAACTGCGCAAGTGTGTTTGGTCTTCTGTGAAGTGCCGGAGGGAACCACCACCAACTTCTTTATGGTTCTACCTTTGGCAGAACATACAAAAAAAGATTTCACCACACAATGCAGGATACAGTGTTTTTTTGACAAGAGTACAAAACTGAGCAAACTCTTCCCAGCCTCCAGTATTTGCTGTTCGCTGTGGGAGGGTGCGGTAAGCTTGTCCTTAAGACAGACTGTGTACAGAAAGCTGTATATCACTAAAAGAAAGGAAAACAACATAAAAGCATAAATAGGTCCCCTTTCTAAAAATCTAAAAAAGTCTAAAGACTAAAAAAGTCTAAAAATCATGTTATTCGCCCTTTCCTTTGGCACATATTTTGTGCTTGAATAACAATGAATGCTCGGGTTCGCGACCAAACATGACTGCTTAACAAATCTGTGGCAAACTTTAATTTCTAACAGAACTGGATAACTAGGATCTATAAGATCTTGAATTTAGCTAGACAAGTAGGTAACAGCGTGAGGCGTAGGGGCCAGATATAACCCTCAGGCGAACTTCATTTGGTACTGCATGGGTTCCCTCTGTTCTGCTCTATTTTTGTGGTTATTACAAAAAAAGGCGATAATTCGAGCTGCTGCTGGCGTCCAGGTTCCTCTCCTTTTCCATCCTGGATAATTTGTGATTCTCGTGATCAACACCATTTCAGCGTGAGATCAGACCTCTGTGGGGTACTGCTCTCTTTCCACCGTGTGCTCAGACCCAGGGCCTCCGTTGTTGCCCCAGCGGAAGTGCAGCTGGACCGCCTTGTAGACATGTGGGAGATTCCACCACTCAGCATGGCCCTGCGAGGCATCTCTACCGTAACTGCCGGGAAAGAAGAGACCAAGAATAAGACGGACCAGCCCCTTCCTGTGTCCTGTCAATACCTGGCATTCACACGCGGCACAGGGCAGGTACCTTTCTAGAGTGAAGCGGAGATGAGAAAGGAGCCAGACGGCCAGGAATAGTAAGCGCTCACGTTTTCACACTCTAATGGTGTGGAAACACCAGAGCACTTAAACTTTTAAAGGCAATGTCAAGCACTTAGCGACTAGAGTTTGAGAAGAACAAACTCATCTCATTATATCTTCGATACTCCCAAATGTACAGCCAAATGCGGATGTAAAAAATAAAATAAAATTCTCATAGTTTCTCATAGTCCACAGACTTACCAGTGTGACTGTTACTCTTTAAGGTGCTGGTGAAGGCCTTCCTGTAGCCGGTGAACCTGACTAGGGGGAGTGTGCACTCTGGCTTTGCTTTCTTAGTCAAGATGTTAATGGGAGACTGTCTGTTACTGCCACATGTCATTCACCTCACTGCAGCTCCCTGGAATTAGCAGGAATTGCATTACTGAATGTAGGCATGCATGTACATATATGTCCTTGTACTTGCAAAACCAACATATATAAATGGGCTTAGGACAGTCCTATATTACGAGGTCTTATGCATATAGTTTTCCACCAGATAATGTTCATGGTTTCATATATAGGTCTTTGAGTAGACAATATAAAAGGGAAAAAAAATTAATCTATAATCTTAATCTATTGCCTTCATAGACATGTTTAAATAATTATGGTTATCACTAAAATGTTCAGATCCAGAATCTGAATCAAATTATTGGCTTGCTTGCATGTAGAAGGACTTTGATTACAAAATAGCTCACGAAACACAACAGAATTTGCAGTCACAAACATCAATCTCAAGAATTCATACATAGGAGTCACACAGGCATGCAGATAAACTTTTGTACTCGTTCACACAGACATGCATTCAAATATATGAAAAACAATATAAAGATTTGTAAGTATAAAAAATGTGGGCGTGCAAATAATGTTGTATAAAGTGCAACAATGATTCTTGGTCCACTTCCCAGCTTTGCAAGTGAACAGGTCATGAAGACTGGGCAGGATAGCAGACGTTTTTGATGCTGACCTGATGATGTATTGTAGATGGGGAAGGTCATGTTTGGTCAGAGCTACACCAGATTGTTGGAGGTGGTAATGAATGACCCTATGTTCACTACATAGCAGCTCAAGGTTCTCAATTGTATTTCTTTATGAGACAGCAAGTAAATCTGTATGAATACAACTTTTTCCATAATGATGTCGCTTTTTCCCTATAATGTCCCGAGCAGTTCTGAAATGCTTTTGAGTAATAACAATGTCCCTACTACAATGTGCATAGAACCATGTTCTGCAGTAGTATAGGGTGGAACATCAATTGCAATCTACAAAAATACAGGTAGATTTGAAAAAATGCTTTGAGTGTGCAAGGCGGCCTTGGAACAAACCCTAGAATTGGCTGAAACTCTACACCATTAACTGCTTTCATCATTTCACCCCTATTAAAATCATCACATACTTGATGTGAAAAACTTCTCAAATAGAAAATCTGAACCCCCTAAAGTTCAAATTTATTGTGTACCGGCTGTTATAGACACTGTTATATACACTTATGATTTGTAATATCACTAACAATAAATCACTGGTAAGAAAATGAACAATTAAAAAAACACTCAAAAAGCGCCACCATTTACTTGTTGCTGCGCTGAACCATTGGGTGGAAACGGTCAAGAACACTTACACTTGTACACAAAGATAACGTCACGGTGCGTCAGGCACTCAGCCAGAGGGACAGCCCATTTACACACACACGCCTAAACAATTACTGTCCCACTCCCACTGAGCATGCATTTAAGTGGGACAGTAGCAGTGCATGTTGGAGAACACCTTCTTTGGCGCTTGATGGAAATGTGACTTTATATGGCTAGCTAGAACTGGTCTGATTTGAGGCAAAATGTTTATGGACTTTTATATTTTCAATATCATTTGTTAAGAGACTGGAATGAATGTATTTCATACCATTTGCAATCAGAGTAACTGTTCAGGATGAACAAGGCAGCTTCTTTTTCTCAGGCAAAATGGTCCAAAAAGAGATTTAACTGATTCTGAAAAGACAAAAATTGTAACAAGTCTTTCTGAGGAATGCAGCAGTCTTAAAATTGTTAAGATATTAGGGTGTGATCACAGGACCATCAAACCTTTGGTGGTAAACAGTGAACAGGGTGGCAAGAAACGTGTTGAGAGAAAAAGATGCAAATTAACTGACAGATTTGAGAACAATTTGAGTGACTTTTGGTGGATGGGCCTGTGGCTGGATCAGAGCTCCACTTCGACTCAAACGCCAGCAAGGTGTAGGTGGGGTACTGCTATGGGCTGGTATTATTAAAGATGAGCTAGTTGGAACTTTTTGGGTTGAAGATGGACTCAATCAACTCCCAAACCTACTGCCAGTTTTCAGAATACACTTTCTTCAAGTAGTTTTACAGAAAAAGGTCTGCATCTTTCAAGAAGACCATGTTTATGCAGGACAATGCTCCATCGCATGCATCGAAGTACTCCACTGTGTGGATAGCCAGTAAAGGCCTTAAAAATGAAAGAATAATAACATGGCCTCCTTCCTCACCTGACCTACACCCAATTGAGAATTCGTGGGCCCTTCTTAAATGGGAGATTTACGGTGAAGCTCTCTAAACGGTATCTGGGAGGCTGTGGTTGCTGCTGCACAAACAGTTGATCGTCAACAGATTAAGAAACTGACAGACTACATGAATGGAAGGCTTAAGACATATTGGGTCACTGATTTTTTTTGTTGTTGTTGAAATGTCAAATGTTTATTTGTAAATTGAGTTGTTTTATTATTCTCACTTTACTAGATGAAAAAACAGTGATCTGGGTAAAATTTCAGTTTCTCATTTAGTTGCATAATTCTGTGCACCAATATTTGCATAATAACTGCACACATGAATATTCTCCTAAGAAAGCCAAAACCTCACTTTTTTAAACATTAAGGGTTGTGGTTTATTAATATTTTTGGAATGAACGAGAGCACTGTAGTTGTTCAAGAATCAAATGAATCCTTAAGAATACAACTTATATAATTGTGCACACAGCATATCTGATGAACAGTAACTAGCTGTGTTTATTAAAAACTATATTCAAATGTTACCCCATTTGCTTATGAGAACTCAGAAAAGCACAAGACACACAGCATTTACAAGTGTTCCCTTGTGCATCTGCGAAAGATATACCACTTTCTTCTGTTGAGATCTTTGAGTCATAATTCACATTTGCATTCCCCGTGATAAGGGGTCAATTTCAGAATGCTATCAAGAAAACAAAATGGTACTCAAGCCACCTTTAAAATCATTTTTTTTTTTACAGCTAAAACTATGTAGCTCTCCAGATTCTAAACCTGATAGGAATGTTTCTGCCAAATGAAGTACTTTGAAAAAGCACCTTTAAAAAACAAAACAAAACTGCTCACCCCTAAAGAAACTGTTCTGCTGTATACTGCATAGCAATATATCCATCACCAAAACATTAATAAGTAAGCTACAGCTAAGTACATCATAAAATAAGGTTGAAACGATCCTGCAAATGAAAACAGAACTTAACAGCTGTACCTTTATAAACAGAGCAATTAAAATGATCATCACCACAACCTTTACGTGGGATATTGGCATAAACAGCTTGGGCCCTACAGGCCTGGACACTTTAACCTGCCAAGTCCTTGTGAAAGCTCTGTGCAAATGGCACAGATGTGTTTAGTCATGTAGCCTAGACAACACAAACACAAGGCCCATTCCTTTTAGTAGAGTTAAATATTTGTTCAAAGCACAAGAGCGCGGGGTGAGAATGTTAGGCGTGTACAGGCTCGTCTACCGTCGCCGGTCTCAGGCCAGCTGGCTGGCGCATCTCTGACAGACTGCCTCAGGAGCCTGTGGGCTCTCGAACATACCCATCAGAACTGTAACGGCGCGAGACAGGAACTAGCCACATCTGTGTCAGGCCAAGGACATCGCACGGGACATGAACAGGATCAGAATGCTTGTGTTTCACTTCAGGGGTTTATTCATTTAAGTATTAAATAAAATACCTAATTTAAATAAAGTATTAAAAAGCCACGTTTAAAAAAGTGGCTTTTTAATACTTTCAGGGAAATACCCAGGGGAAAAAAGTTTACATAGATCTCGTAGACATATCTTTATTTAACCCATGGGATTTGACATGAACAGTGTATTCCTTTACAACAATTGTTTACTAAGTGACAAATTTTAGCCACCATTACAGATAACTATATATTACACTTCTGGATTAATTTTTTAATGTTCTAAATCAAAAAATGTTCCTTCATTTTGCCAGACCTTTTGAAAGAGCTAAGCCCCAGCGGAACCTAAAAAAATATTAATTAGCTAGCTGACTATTTGTACCATTAAACATGTTGTCATTAACATGATGTCTTTCATGAGAAAAGGTGAGCCAAGACGAGGGGGAGATGGCACTGTTTTTGAGGAACACCATTAAACAATACATACAACAATCTCAAGGGACCATTTCTGACAGAAAATAAGGAAAATAAAGTTGAGTGTATAATGCTACTGCGCAATGTTCAGATTGAGAGAGACATGCATCATTAAAATGAAACAAAACAAAATAAAAAAATAAAAATCCATTATACATGTCCATACAAGGCATTGGCTCTGGTTTTAACCTGCAACCTTTAAGTTCTGTCTGAATCTTTCCTTGCCCAGGAGGAACAGTACAGCATTGCTACAGTTTCACTTAGTGTGTGGAGCGCTGCGTGGTTCCGGATTCCGGCCGCTCTTCCGCATAGTTCAGGAGGACACAGAGCACCGAGGGACAAGCACGCGACCCACGTGGAGGACAAAGTCAGTCAGTCTCTCCCTCTTGTGTGTACAGGCTCCTTTACACTGACCCAAGATAAGCGTTCCTTTCTCAAGGCCCTTAATTCAACCAGTCAGAGAGAATGCATTAAACTGGCCTTAGATCAGCATCAAACATGTGCCAACACAACTTTTCAGTACCTTCCAGCACTGCACGGACGGACAGACGGAGACAGACACACACGCGCACACACACACACACACACACACACACACGCACGCACGACATTCAAGCTTAGCACAGGCACAGCGCACCAGTACGGACCACAGCAAGTAAACAAAACGGCAGGTTCTCTCCCTTTTGCTTGTGTTTGGTCTCAATTTCCCTCAAATTTACAACAGTTTATAGTGCATAAAATAATGATACAAAATTAGAATTCTTTTAAATACTGTAGCAGCAACATTTTGTTTCTTTTAAACCAGAAGCCTCCATCTGAATGTATACTAGGCTTGGGAATCACCGGCTTTGAAGGCAGGCGACAGATTGTCCTCTAAAGTGTAGGTGTGTGTGTGTGTGTGTGTGTGTGTGTGTATACGTACATGAAAGAGGGTTAAATTTTTGTGACCATGATGCACATGTTTGTATGGAGTTGTATGAGTATAGTGAGGTGACTCATTTTTGAGATGAAACAGACCCACAGTGTCACGCTGGGGGGAATTTAATTGCCCCCCGGTGGACTGGTGGCATTAGCCAGCAGGTTTACTGGTAGGCTACACCCAATAGCTTTCCTCAACCATACTGGGTATTAATTAACCTCCTCCATAGGATTAAACAAACAAACAAACCACAAAAAACAAACAAACAAAAAAAACCAACACAACCCAGCACTCATCACCTTCTCTTGCTTTCTCTTCTGGACTCCGTTTACGTGTCCATATATCTGACTCGTCCCTCTCCCCAGTCCAGTGTACCCCTTTCATCCCAGCACAGCAGCCCGCGACGGCCCCCCAAGAGTGCTCCTCGCCAACCAGTGTGAGCGAGGGCACCACTGCCAAAAACATCAGGCACGTCTAAGGGCACCCACGCAGGTGGCCTGGGCAGCCCACAGGGCGGGAATCCCGGCGGCCGGCACGACGGCTCTCAGCTGGAGGCTGTGGCAATGGGCTTCTTCAGCTGCTGGGAGCGGAGCTCACGCGTGCGGCTCTCCTGCAGCAGGTCATAGCAGGAATTGCACACCAGCACAGGGTCATACAGCTGCTGGTCAGGAATGGGCAGCTTCAGGTGGCAGCAGTCTTTACAGAATATGTTTCCACAGTTCCTTCAGGACACACAGACACGCATACACGCAGACACACAGTGTCATTGCTGTTTGAACACAGGACTGAGTAGCAATATGATTTGCATAATCATCTGCATGATGTATTCTCGTGAATGATTCATCACTATAACCAAATCAGATGAAATGTCATTCGTGGTTTGTGGGCCCTCACCTGCAGTGATGGCGTCTCTTGGCAATCCAGAACTCGCTGTCACAGTTGAAGCAGTGGGAGGCCATGTGGTCTGGCACCCATCTGGTAACCTGGGGGACAGAGAGAAGCCCTTAACATTTCACGATCAGCGCTGGAACGTGAAAATGTAAGAGGTAGCACTGACTGGAAGAGATTAAGGAAAAATCAGAAGTTGATCTTTTGCTGCTGATCTGAAGTCAGTGTTGTGTCATGACGGTTTAGACTAGAGGTTTTCAGCACAGTTCTTGGCAACCTACAGCCAGTCCAGGCTTTCGATCTGTTCCAGCTCCTCATATGTCCGAGGCAGTTAATCACAGCTACAGAGCTCTGGATTACGTGGCCAAGGTGTGCTGAGATCTGGAACAGAGCAAATATGTGGCCTGGCTGGTGGTCCACAAAGTGGTTTTAGCGAGCTGGTCTTAGATCAGCGGTGTGAGAGAAGCAGAGGGGCAGAAACCTGTTGTAGGTTAAGAGGGAGGCTGACCTCGGTATCCTTCCTCTCTACATGATCCCAGCTGCCCTCGCTCAGGCGGTCCTCACTGTGGTCGGACAGGGAGTCTTCCTCCTCGCCGTCGTCTGACTCCCGTAGGCACGTCTGCAAGGAGAGAGAGAGGTGACGTTGAGGTCGGCTCTCAAGTCGGCGCGGAAGGAGAAAAAAAACAAAACAAAATGCTCGCGGCACTCACGATGTCATCCTCGTAGTCAATGTCGGGCTCGGAGGGCGGCGAGCAGTACTGCCTGCGCTCCAGCTTCATCTGCAGCTGCTTCACCTGCCGCCGCAACACCTCCACTTCCTGCTTGTAGCCGGCCTCGATCTGGCGCAGGCGCTGCTGCACGGCGTCCACCGCCACCGGCAGGCCGTCGTCGTCCAGGTAGGCAGGGCTGGTGGCCGCCGGCGGGCCCGGGGGGATGCCCGCGGGAGGCGAGGCGTAAGCCGCCGGCAGGATCTGCCGGAAGGAGGGCCCGAGGGGCGAGGCCGAGGAGGAGGCGCAGAGCGCTGCACTACGGACAGCCGAGATCCAGCCGGAGGCCGTGGGGCCGACGGGGTTGCGAGGCGGCTCGTGGTGGCAACAGTGCCCGCCGGCGGGGCTCGCGCCGTGGGCGCGGAGGAGCCGGCCGGCTAGCCGGCGACCCTGGTAGGCGCCGTGCTGGAGGGTGCCTCCGCAGGCGGACTGGACCAGGCCCTGCACGCTGTCCCAGTGCGAGCCCAGCAGGGAGAGGTCCGTGAGCTGGCTCTGCGAGATCAGTCGCCTTGCCACTTGCGTGCACTCACCCGTGGGCACCATGGCCATGGCGATCGCCCGCTCCTTCAGCGGAACGAGCTCCGCCCCCCTCACGACGGGAGTCCTCTTGTCGTTTGGGGCGGGAGCCTGGGTCTCGCCCGTGCTGGCTTTGGGGACCGGGGATGGCTCGGGCGGGGTGGGGCTCTGCTCCGTTAGCGTGTCGGTGGAGTCCTCCAGCGGGGTGAAAGAAGAAAGCTGTTTGATGGCTAGAAGCTCAACAGCAGTGGACGAGGGCGAGACGAGGGGCTCACTCGTGCCCTCTGGGTTCGCCGTCTGGTCACGGACAGGAGAACCGAGCGGCTCCACGGCAGCAGCAAACGAGGAAGTGACTTTAGCGGTCCTAGGATGCACTTCCTGTGGTATGGGTGGGAGGGGAAGGTTGATCATTTGAGGCAGGGCTTTGGGCAGGGATGGAGCTTGCTCTAACGATAATGGGTGGGGCAACGATGGCAAAGGTTGAGTGGTTAAACAAGGCTCCACCCTCGCATCCACGCAGCCATCCTCACTAGGCTCGAGAGACGCACAAGGTGGCGTCTCCTCACGCTTCTCTGCCTCTTGGTCCTCGCTGCCCAGTCTGGGGTCGGAGGGGCTCTCCGTCAACCCGCCTCCCTGGGCTGTCATTGGCTCCAGAGGTGGCCGCTCCTCCTGGCAGTGCTTGTTGAGGTTTGGGTCACTGGAGGTGCGGGTAAGGGCCATGCCGTTTTCAAAAGCAGACACCAAATTGTCCATGGACCGTGTTTTAGGGAGCCTGTGTGGGAGAAAGGAAGACAAAAAACAAAACAAAACAAAAAAAAAACCCCAAAAGCTTTAAACTTGTGTGTCGTGTTTACTTTTTGGGTTGTTGTACATAGGCTGTCCACAAGAAGGCAACATTTGCTAACAATTGGCTTCCAAAAACAAGGCAAGCCCTCAAAACTTTTCAAAATGAGGAAAATGGGAGTGGAAGATCCACTGACCTGTCGAGCGAGCGTGACGTGAGCTCCTCCCCCTGGGAGGAGGGGCTTAGATAGATTTCCATGGCATCCTCAGCTGCGGTGCATGGGGACGAAGTGGGCAGGTAAACAGCTGTCCACAACTGCAGTGCTCGCGTGTGACACACTGGCTGCAGAACCTGTCACAGGGGTCAAGTGTCAAGTCACAACAAAAGGTCATCATGCTTAAAAAAAATTAAAAAATAAATACTTTTTTTTTTTTTTTTTAAAGGGTCTACTTTCTTCTTCTGCCAGGCAACTGTCAAGTAAAAATATGGGGCATTATTAGACTACACAAACTGAAGGCTGTTCAGAAGGCGCTGCCATCATGGGTTCTTCCAGGTCAATTCAACCCTGAAGGGTTTTACTAACATTCCAAACAGTGCCTGGCTTGTAAGAAAGATTCACTGTAATATTTAAAGGCAAAAAAAGGGTCTCTGATGTGCAGCAACATGTGAATCAAAAGCTGAAATGGAAAGAAAAACAAAAAAACAAAAAAAAGCAAACCAAAACTATCAAAACTGTTTCGCTGGGGACCGCAGACTGATGGATCCCTGCAGATGGCCTGTGGTTGGGTAAGCAGGAGAAACTTACCATGTCATGGCAGGGGATGTAGAGAAAGTTCTGAAAGTTCTTGTTGCCAGCACGAAGAAGGGACCAGACGGAGCAGGTGCGTTTGTAGATGTTCCGGACCTCACGCTCGCGAGCATTGTTGCACAGGAATGTGCCATACAGGCAGGAGTAAGTGTGCTGCGCCAGCTTCACCTGATGGTGAAACAGCCAATAAAGCAGAACCGCAGAACACGTGAACAAGCAAACTCGCAGGCAGTCGACAAACTACATGTAGCGGAGTTAAAAGACACACGACTCAGAAGAGTGGACGGACTGAACGAATTATATCTAATATTGTGGGTGGCCCACGCACCAAGAAGGCCTCGGTGAACTCAAACAGGCAGGGGAACTGCTTGAGGAGCTGGTGCACGCAGTCCAGCCACTGCAGGAAGACGGGACACTGCTCGCTCACGTCCTCCGCGTTCTCGCCGTGGCCGCAGCGGTCGGCGAACTTGTGGCCGAAATCCAGCCACTCCGTCTCCACCAGCACCTGGAAGCCCTGCGGAGAGGTAGGGACCAGGGAGCAGGAACGGTGTGACCAACTCGTACACCTTGGGAAACTGACTGAGGAACAGGATTTCTGCCCCGTCCGGCTCGGCGATCCACTACCTCGATGGTTCTGTAGTAGGGGTCCAGCAGAACCTTGGCGAGAGCCACGATCTGAGGCGTGCGGTCCCAGCCGTCGGAGCAGTGCACCAGCACTGGACGCCCTTCCCTCTCCACCGCAGAACACACCAGAGTGGCTGCCTTCAGCATGACGGACAGGTGCTGCAGCCAACGAGTGCTCTCCAGAGCAGATAGCCAGCTGGGTGCAGGAAGAGGAGCGCAGAGTTTTAGGACTGGGAAGAAATCCCTTGGACACAGCAGAATGCTGCAACGGGGCTGTAGTAGAAATTCCAGGATCCATGATTTGTGTTGTGTTGCTAGGACTTCATTAGGGTTGATTACTTCCCACTTCCCACTGGGACTGCGGGAGATGGATGGAGAATGGTCTACTGAGTCGCAAGTCAAACAAACTTTTATTGATGCTGTCGCCTCTGACCTAACGGTGTATACTACATCCTGTGTAACCTCCAACACCTCAGCTGCTGTTACTGCTGCTGCTCAGCACCAAAATAAAAATGTAAAATTATTAATACAAATTAGCCTCCCCTAAAATTATGGAAGGCTAATAATACTCCATCTGGCTTTAGTTTGTAAACTGTTTACCTAAGGTGTCCCAGATCTCCTGGGCATATTTTCCCAACAACCTTATCATAGCACTGCCCCCACAGTCTTGTACGCTAGGGCACTAGGCATGTGGGGGGCAAAACCTCAGCCGCCTCTCTTACCCTGATGAGTCCAGATTTACCCTGTTCCAGAGTGATGGGCGCATCAGACCTTCCATTGCTCCAGAGTCCAATCATAAGGCTCCGTAGCAAATTAAAGCCATTTTGCCAGTTAGCCTCACTGACGAGTGGTTTTCTTAAGGCTACGCAGCCGTTTAGTCCCAATCCCTTGAGTTCCCGTCGCATTGTGCCTGTGGAAATGCTCTTACTTTCACTATTAAACATCCCTGAGTTCTACTGTTTTTCCACGATTTGATTTACCCACACGTTTAAGTGATCGCCGATCACGATCATTCAAGATTTTTTTCCAACCACATTCCTTCCTCGAAGATGATGTTTCCCCATGTCCTTCCACTATTTAATAATGCGTTGGACAGTTCTTAACCAGATTTTAGTAGTTTCAGCAATCTCCTTAGATGTTTTCTCTGCTTGATGCATGCCAATAATTTGACCCTTCTGAAACAGATCAACATCTTTTCCACGACCACAGGATGCATCTTTCGACATGGTTGTTTAACAAATGAGAAGCTACTCACTGCATCAGTTAGGGTTAAATAACTTGTTGCCAGATGAAACAATCACCCGTGCAGTAATTATTCAATGGTAGGCTTTTACCTATTTGCTTAGTTAAATCCAGGTGGTGACCTTTTTTTTTTTGGCCAGGCAGTGTATTTATGATAAAAAAAATTACATCAACTCGCCACATTTTTACCATTGTGGTGTGTTTCATAATGACCTTGGTGATCATTTTATTGCTTGCATTCGCAAAAGCGACACTGTAAAACTGCCTGGACAGTTTAGTTTGAACAAGATCTCAATTTTCTCAAATTTTTGCTTTTTTACCTGGCTGAGGTAAAAAAATATATAAAAAGCCCCCATAAAGAGTCCTTGGTTGTCTCATGATTTGGCAGTTCTGCTTGTATCTAAAGTGCACCACCCCGGATCACTTTTAGACAGACTTGTAGTTCATTGGGTTTGGAACAAGGCAACACGAGTCGTGCAACAGTCAATATCCCAACTACTTCACTGAGAAATCTATACGTAGTTTATAAGTAGTTACTCCAATGCGCAGCCATTAAAAACCAAAACCATGAGACAATTAGGAAATAAATCTTCAGGCAAGCCAGTCAAAACAATATTCTGGTTACAGATAGGAATCATACAGCTTATCTTTTCAATCAATCATTTTAGAAGCCATGTCTGATTCTTCCAGCTCTAGCCAGCTAAAGAAATGCTGCTTGCAAGCCCAACTCGTACCCTCCTCTCGATCAATACCTTTCCCTCACCTAGAGCGCAGTGTGGGTTTCATCCAGGTTGTAAATGCGTTACAGCTACTTTGAAACTTTCAAAAATGATGCAACATCTACACTGGATGCCAGAGACTGCAGCGATATTTACTGACCGAGCAAAAGCTTTTGATTCTGTGGATCAGGCCATCTTATTAAAACAGTCAAGGCAGCATGGGGGTGTCTGGTCACGCTCTGTCATGGTTCCCCCCCCCAACTACCTCTCCAGTATTGTGCAGCGAATAAATTCAGACCTCTAGACATGTGCCTAAAGTTGTTGCCCAGGGTTCAATACCTGGTCCCACCCTCTCCTCAGTACTTAATGATATTCTTCATGTTAATGACTCTCGTATTTACTTATATGCTGATGCGAGCTTGCATCTCCTGATGCAGTATAAAAATCACTTCAGGATAGCGTCCTCGAAGTTCGGCAGAGATTTACAGCCTTTGCCGCTAAAGGCTGCCAAGATTGAAATTGCGGTTTGGTCAGAAGGTCACTGTGCTCCCTTCCACTACTGGCATTACTACTAGTGATGGAACCGTTATAGAGCAGCTTACAAATACCTAGGTGTACAAATACCTAGGAGTTTGGTTAGACAGCACCTCGTCCTTGTCGAGCTACATCACATTGCCATCAAAAGGTTAAAGCACTAAAACTGGATACATCTCTCTCTCAGATGCTGCTGATCGACATTAACATTACCATGTTTTACTTCGTTGTGATTAGACTTTGTCTTTTGTTGTCACGTTTGTTCACATTCCTGCTCCCCTTTCCACGCAAGTATCACTGCAAATAATTTGATCTTGCCTGTTTAAAATAAAAAGGCGGGTCTATAGCCCAATAATGAAACAAAATGAGTTTACAGAACGATACATAGGATGCCAGTGTAGGTCTATTTTAGCAACAGCACCAGGGCTCGGAGTCAAAGCTAAATATCCTCCATTGCTAGAATGCGATGTTGGCTTATTCTTGTTTAAAACATTGAAAACCGCCTTTGTTCTTGTGAGCGCGTTTCAGAGCATGCATGAGCGAGTGTGTGTGTGTTGTGTGTAAAACTGGTGACTACACCTTGAACTCAAATGAGCAAAACCATCTCAACTACTTTGTGTTATGCTTTCTTAAAGAGGAACTGAGAAATAGAAAGATCACAAGACGAGTCTAGTAAGACAACAGAGAAAGGCATTAAAGGAGATAAAAACCTGAAATAAAACAGAAAAATGTGTGAGGTACAAGTGGAAGGTGAAAGTGAAAAGGTCAAAAGGCCATCAGAGCATACTTACTTGCTAGGATCAGGGATCTGACTGCATACAGCTCTCAGAGACTGGAAACTGTTCCGAATGGAGTGAATGTTGGCCATACCCATGAACATCACCTCACAGTTTGGGTAGTACTCTAAGGATCACACATACACACACACACACACACACCTCAGATCAGCCAAAGGCATGTAAATGTCATCAGCTGCCATCTACCTAGACATACTACCCACACTAAAATTAGACAAGCCAAAGGGAATTCGTTCACTAGCGTCACCAGCAGGACTAATGATTGATGAATCACAGGGGCCCTGGGAGGACGTCCGCGGCACGCCTGCTCCCGGCACGCCTGCTCACCACGCCTGAGCCGCGGGGTTACCTTCGCACTCACAGCCACCGCCCTTGGCGCGGTTGGCCACTGCGGCTGTGTAGGAGCGTGCGTCCAAGATGAGAAGCTTCTGAGGAGCAGAGCCTGTATCTGGACCGACGCCCCCTGTGAGGGAGGAGTCTGAGAGTGGGTGGCCAGGAACCAAGAGAGAGATGGGGAGAGAGAGAGAGAGAGAGAGAGATACCAAAAGAAGTTTGTTTAGAAAAGAATCAATAGTGTTTCCCAATTTAATCACTGCAGAGAAGCCACCTGGCGCCATGACAACACAGGCGCATCACTACGGCGGGCAATTTACTCACTGCCATTATCTCAAGAAGGATTTTAGAGGATCTGGCAGATCCTAGCCAAAAGAGCTTTAACTCAGCAAAAACTACTGCATCACAAGCACAGGAACAAGCTAAAATGACAAATAAACCGAAGCTCAACAAACCTGATTTAATTCTACGGTTGAGACACCACAGAGGCAGTGAATGTCTATAGTTACATTTTTCATTCGCTGTATTTTATTTGTGGATGTTTTTGGATCAAAATTTCCATCCAAGCCAAATCTCCTAAACCAGCGTGGATGGAATAATTTCCTCATTCCCACCAATGACAGACTGTGTAAGGGGAAGAGACTGTGTGTCTCTATCAGAGCTACATGTGGGGTTCCCATAAACACAGCCTACAGTTTTAGGCCACTTAGGCTGAAAGTGTGGGGTTAGGAACAAAAAAGAACTTTCTACCCCATATCTTCCCCAAAGAGTGAGGGAATGAATGCGTGTAGGGGCACGCCTTTCTGTGCGTGTGTCTGTCGCCATGCAAAAGTGAAAGATCGAGACTAACTTCCAACTGGTCCTCGCTACATGGTTATATTCGCCTATATGCTGTGAGAATCTGAGGGACCTGAAGCGGTTCTGTAGTTTGGTGGAGCGTGGATTGGACAGTTGGGAGTTAAAAAGGAGGGACGCGGCAGATTCAGGGCTCATGCCTCCTGCTGTTCATTCACTGTCACTGGAAGGACAGTCTGAACAACCAAAAGGAAAAACAGGGCAGAGCACCAAACTCCTGACTAAATGCAGCATTTCTGCAGACATAAATTATTCAATAAAACAGAACGAACACGAGCAACTAACTGCCCACGGTTAGCAAAGCACAAAAAGTGATCGTGTTCCAAGGTACATTTTGGGGGGCGATTTGAATATTCAAAAAGGATTGACCCATAGTGCTGAATATGCATACTGTTCCGTTTCCCTTTACCCAGGCCTCACTGTGACGATGTTGCCTTTGGATTTCAGCCCCCTCTGGTTACTGTAGCCACACCCTTATGGGCATCTTACCGAAGTCGCTGTCGCTAGAGTCGGGGGCGTCGACACGGTGCCGGCAGGCTCCGCCCCCCCGCGGCCCCGGGTTCAGCAGGCAGGCTTTAGCGATGGAGGTGACCAGGTACTCGTCCTCGGTGTTACGCCAACCCCACCAGCTGATCTCAGGCTGACTACAGCGTGCTATCACGGCACCGTTCCTTACATGCCTGAGAGAGACCAGGAGGGAGAGGAACAGAGCGCACAAACCACTTCTCTGAGCCAAGATGAAAAAATGTAGGAGTCCAGGGAACACCTACACACTTATGTTTTACAATGAAGTATGCACACAATTGACCGTTTCACCTGTGTAGAAGGGGTGTGTGTGAGACTTACCTGTAGACCACTACAGGGATTCTCTTCCAGGACCTGAAAGAGGCCACGCTTTCTAGCTCTTTATCGGTGATCCACACTGGGACCAGCAGCTTCTGGGGATAACTGGAGCAGAGTCTAGAGAGAGAGAGAGAGAGAGAGAGAGAGAGAGAGAGAGAGAGAGAGAACATGGGTGGGGTTAAGGTTACACATGTTGAGAGAGAGAGAACATGGGTGGGGTTAAGGTTACACATGTTGAGAGAGAGAACATGGGTGGGGTTAAGGTTACACATGTTGAGAATATGAAGTGGAAGATGTGCGTTATTGTTTGTGATTGCACTTATCGTTGTCAGAGATGGTGCTTGTAAGCGTTTTGCACTTCTAGGTTTCAGCACCGATACCAGTCTTTCAACAGTACTCTAGTTTATTGGCATCTTGGACACTAACCTGCTGTTCTGGCTAGGACGTTTTCTATGAGTAAATGACAAAGCACTTTTATAAGTGGCTTTGGATAAGAGCGCCTGCCAAATGCTGTAAACGTACGACGCGGAACTCTCACCTGTCCTCTCCTACCTGAAACAAAGTCGATGACAAAACGCCAAGCTCGCAGGAGTTACGCATTCTGCACCCATTTCCTTAAACTTTGTTTCCAACTTCGTTTCTATTTTGTTTTTCCATGTTTCACTGACGAAGCGTATCTCGCAAACCAATCACTCTCACTCTCGCTGACTTTGAAAACTTCATCTGTTTCCTTCTCTCCCATCAACAACCTTTTTCTAGAATCTCCTTTACGGCTCCATCCCCTCGGGGGTTGCTCCAGGCACAGATAGGTGGAAACAAATGCGCACACAAGAATATGCACAACTGCACACACAAACAAGCAAATTAAAAAAAATGCAGGACCACAACCTGTAAATGCACATGTGCGCGCACACACGCACGCACACACACACACACACACACACACACACACACACACCAGTCTGTGCAGGCAAAGGTGTACTGCTGACTCATAGATCACAGCAGGTCCTGGCCTGTTTAATTAGCCACCTCCAAGGTGCCTCAGAACCGCGTGAGCGTGCACACAATCTTCCTTACTAAATGACTACCTCCATGTCCACAGGCTAAACTTCGCTCTCTGTGGCAACGCCCCCGGCTGATGTGATGCGTGCGTGCATCAGGCAGACGGTTGAATTAGAAGAACCACGCAGCAGTGTCCTTCAAAAAAATATCACGAACTTCATCCCAGTTCCAAAGACCTGCTCTATTCCCCTGCGTGTGCACACACCATCTGTTGCTCCAAGTTCTCTTCTCACAGCAATAGCAAATGCAAATAAAACAAACAAAACCCCACCAAGACGACACAGATGTGTTCAGAGGCTGATCCGAACTGTCAGATCCACTCATGCAACAAGCACGCTCCCTCAAGAAGAGCGTGAGGGACAGGCCGAGAGTCTGAGACGTTAAGAGGAAAAGTGGTTTGGAATAAGACGGCGCCAGTTCAGACATAACGCGGGTGGGGGCGCTGTGGTTTGCTGCATACTTGTAGTTGCTGTTGATGTCAGACGCTCTCCAGGCGTCCTGCATGTCGAAGCCCATCCTCTTCACCTCCATCTCCATCCTGTGACGAACGTGATCGCCTGAGGTGCGGTGGTTAAGAGACACTGCGTTACACTCGACTGAATTCATCAACATTAAAAATATCCATTTACCTTGCAACCGGGCAAACTTTGGCAGCAACGACGTGGATGCAAATAAAAGAAAATCTGCTGACGAACTTTGAGGTCCGACGGGCCGGGGCTTTGTCGCGTGCGTGCGTGCGTACCTGGCCGGCACAAGTGCAGATGCTGGTCCTCGTCGTCGGCACAGGCCCCTAGGCACCAGGCGTGGTATGCCAGGGCAAACAGGTCTTCCAGCCGTGTAGGGGGTGCTGTGGCCCAGTTGAGCCTCTTCAGCCACTCCTGACATTGTTTAAACGTGGAGAAGTGGCACCTGGCAGGGCCAATATTATGGCATCAGCAATCGCAACATTAGGAACAGATGAATTCTGGAAGTTAACATCAGTTAAAAGGAAATTCATCATTTCAAATAACTTGTAACGTAAAGATTCTAGCATACTGGTATGGAAGTATGCAAATGGTGGTGTTCCCACCATCCCACCAGGATAAAACATTCACCTGGGTTACATAATGGAAAACCCATAACATGAAAGTACCTAGCATAACCAGTTTCAGTGTTTCAAGTACTTTTAGATGTGTGCGTGTAACAGAGCATTCAAACAGAGCATTCTGTGTGTGTGTGTGTCTCAGCGTGGAGCTGTTCCAATTTGTTTTCTGTTCAGACATACTCCACCTAAGACACACCCCCAACTCCTCCCACTTCCCCAAGTCACAGAGGTGATGAACAGCACATCTTAAGAGTTTCTACAGGCCCAAAACCGTGTTTCATCTATGCAGTAGTGTGAACAGGGGCGTTAAATTAGAGGGCAGCATGGGACAGAAGGCTGGGGTGGGGGGGGAGAGAGAGAAACATGGATGACCATATTTTTGAGGGTCTCCGCACCACACTGCGTTAGAGGCGTGCATGCGTGTGTGTACCTCACGACTTTGGAGTCCTTGCAGACGATGTGCAATTGAAACATCTCTCTGCTCTCCACGCTTTCAATCAGCCTCAAAGGCACCTGCGACAGAGCGTAGCCAGCGATCACATGACTGACAGGAGTCAACAGGAAAACCCTCACACACAAACCAAAGTGACTGATCATACACAGAGGAAGTGAACAGCTGCACACTGATTAAACTCCAGCTCGGCTGGGGACAGGAGCTGCAGGCACGGTCCTAGACTTTAACACCACCAGGTCTCAGCATCGGCAGGAAGCGTTACGAGACACGGCTGGACGAGTCTTGGCCACGCCTCTTTTCCAGCGTCCAGGGCGAAACGCAGGACTCCTGATCTTACTGTGGATCTCGACTGGATCCAGGACACAGAGTCCAATCTAAGAGGAAGGATCTCTGCTAACTAAACAGACTGGGATTTTCTTTAGGTTAAAACCTAAAAAGCACTGATCTAGTGTTGAGGACTGAGCACCAACACACAGGATGGGATAACTGATCTGCCCCCTTATTCAAGGAATTCTGTACTGGCCCTGGGGGGGGGGGGGGGGGGAAGGGGGGGGTGTTGTGAGAAAGCAAGGTAGGTAGAGAGAGAGGAGAGAGAGAGAGAGATGTAAGGATGGGTGCAGTGGAAGAGTGAAGGTGTACTCACAGAGATCTCCGTGTCCACACCCGGGTACATCTACCACACACCAGGGCACAGACACAGAGGGGGGTGAATGGGGGAAGAGAAGTAAGGGGGTCAGTGAGAATAAAGGCAGGAAGACAAGCAGGGGGCAGGCAAGGGAACAAAAACTACTAAGCAAAACAGGACAAAATGGAAGGACAATGCAAAAATGTGGACATGTCAGGTGCAAGCTATACATGGCATGGAAGTCACTGGCAGTGAGAGGAGTTCACACACACACACACACACACACACACACACACACACACACACACAACGGCAGGACGAGGTTCACGGGAGCAGATCCATCTCCGGAATTAAAAACGTGAGGGTGGACTGCAGCGTCAAGTCTGATACCATTTATTGTTTTTTTCGGCCAGTCACCTGGCTGCAGAATGAAAGGGGGAATGACCGGCTGTTTGGATAACCAACAGAAGCACCACAGATGAATCGCACACACCAGGAGCTCAACTGGTTACGTCAAAAACCCGGTCATTATGCTGGGAGATTTGAGACAATAGATATGGAACACTAACGTCACTGCGTCATCTTGGTCAGTTACCAGGAGCGGAACAATTTGACTGTCAGGGAAGGAATATTAGAGAATTCACCCAGCCAGTATGGCCGGTTTTTTCCTTCATATCAAACAAAAGGGCTCATACACAAAAGGGCGCGTGCTCATAAAGGCATTACGTCAGTCCAGACACAGGTGAAGCCAGAGGAGTCGTGCATTAACAGGGACAGGCTCTCAGCAGGACCGTATGGTCCGGGGGGAGCACAACGGGACCACCGGGCTTTGAAAAGAAGGTTCCGTGTCGCCGGGCAAGGAGAATCAAGGAGGTCTCACCGGCCCCCTCGGGGTGGGGTTTGGGAACCCAGCTCATGCCCGTGACTCTGGCTGGCCATGGGGTTAGAGTTACCGCTGTGGGTGGTCTAGCATACTTCCAAACAAACTGTGGACAAAGTGCATGGAAGACTGTTCCGGTCTGTCCCACTTGGGCAAACTAATTTCAGCCGCTGACTTGACTCTGCTGCTGTGCAGCAGAGAGCCTGACGCGGCCTTGTGGTTGTGGAAATCTCGTGGCGTTTGCCTTCTTTGGGTTTTTCTTTCATTTACAGATGGACGGTGCATACGGCGTGGTGCGTGTTAGTGTGTTAGTGTTTTAAGGTCCAATATTACTTCATCAGCTAATGTCAGTGGCGCGTTGAGGGGCAGACTCAGTCCGGCACACCATTGCTTCGTGACCCAAGCGTGCGTGTGGGGCTCGTACGTTGATGATGGAGTCTTTGAACTTGATGTGAAGTCTGTAGTTGGAGATTGCGATGATGGCGTCATCGGCGCGGCCCAGAAACTCGACCCCCTCCCCCTGAAGGACTGGGAAAGGTACCTGGACACAAACACGCACACAGTGCCACATGAATGAAACTTGATATTTGATCGTTTGCATTTAAGGAGAAACCAGGATTTTGTTAAGCATTATACATCAAGGTGAAATTTCAAATTACTACAACAGGAAAAACAGCTGCTTCTGTAAAATTCTTCTGAAATAAACCAGCATGCCCATTCCAAAAACACAAAGTAATACTCTAAACAACCCTGAGTGTTAAACACCTAGCTTTACAGAAGGAAACATAAAATCAATCATTGATGAATCAAAAGTAAAGTGAAGCCGGTAATCCACTTCCAACACGTCAGTACTGAAGCCGGTAAACCACCCCTAACATCAGTACTGAAGCCAGTACACCGCCTACAACATCAGTTCTGAAGCCAGTACTCCACCTACGCCAGTTCTGGGTAAACCCAGTGCACGAAGACTTTTTCCACACTACACACTCCCTGTAGCTCCGGAATATTCCGTTCAGACAGTCCCTGAGAAGCAACAGGACAAATGTGGCTTTAATTTAGTCCACGCATGATGCCGTCCTTACCTGTGTTTTATTTTTTTTTTTACGGTTACCTGACTGTACGTTGTCATCAGGGAACCACTCATGGGCTATGGGTAAACGAGGCCTCTTGTGTAATGCCCCAGCGCCCTGTTTGCATGAACTGGTGCCAATAAACAAGTTGTCCCGAGAGGAGGTCAGTCTTTAAAGCTCTCGGATTGAAGCAGCAGTGGGGTGGCTGGGGTAAGACTAAACAAAAGGCGTGTTTGTGCGTGGCGGCCAGCTCTGGGCACAAGGATTTTAAACATTTGGGTTTGGTGGGAACGAATTACGGTTGGACAGGGGCAGCTCTGATACATTTCTGCCAGTGTGGGACAAATTTAACCCGAGTGGCTGCAGAGTGGAAACTTTCAGTGTGTGGATGGGAGCTGACCCTCAACCCTGCAGTACAAATTAGGGATGATGGCAGAGATCTTTACCATGGTTTAACCATGCTTTACAAGCAACACTCTGGCTAATTAGGCAAAAAAAATATAGAACATAATTCAAATAAAGAGAAAATATTCGAGACACACACACACACCATTGTCAAAAACTAAGTTAAGTCACGTTCAGTTTCTATGAGTCAACAGAGAACAGCAATACATTAACATGTCAAGTCAGCTGGCTCGAGAGCACCAATAATATTAGCTAAATACATCTCCTCCGTTAGTTAATCAAATTCTAAAGCACTTTAAGAATCTAGCCTAACGGTGACAAAAAACAAAACAAAAACAAAATACAATCGCCCCGTAGATCTGGGTCTTCACTCGGAGTGCGTGTGCAGAGATGCTGCAATTATGATTTCCGTGTTCATATTAGACAGTGGCATGAGCTCACGATAATCGAACCGCCAGACTGTGATTGTAGGGGAACTTCAGTGCACATGCTAGGTGTTTTCCTTTAATATCCGCATGCTAATGGACTATAGGTACCAAGCATCAAGTCTCAGCTTCCAGACACGGATCCCTTACGTCTGCCGATGAGAAAAAGGACAGGAAGACGCAGGGTTGGACGCCGTGTTCCTGACGGACAAGGAAGGACAGGCGCGCTCACGCACGGGATTTAAAATAAATAAATGCAACCGTAGAGAGAGCGAGCGAAAGAACAGCAGAGATGGAGAGGAAGAGAGCGCGCGCGCACACACACACGCGCGCTAGGGAGCGAGTGAGAGCCCTTACAGTTAATCCACTTATCTTCCCACTTCTCTCATTCAGTCTCAGTAGGATTCCCCATGAATCAGCACGGACCTGCTTAAGTGTTCCAGACCCAAAAATATCAGAGTAACATCCATGTTGAAAGGACACAACCGGAGTACATTTACACATTCCTGAAGCTAAAAAGACAAAACGGGGTGCTCGGATGCGTTACAGTGTAAGGGTGTGCATGAGAGGGAGTCCGGAAGGCGCGCAAGAGATGGACGCAAGCATGCGTGAGTGCGGCCTGCCAAAAGGGCCTTGGGCTGGGATGCTCAGATATTTCAAAAGAGCAAACGATGACTAAATCACCAGAAACCTTCGGCAGAAGGATCCATCGAGCTGATAAAAGATTGGTGTTTCTCCCATGTCTCTTCCAACATGTCCCTCACACATACACAGAACAAACATAAAACGACATTTGCCAATCACCTTGGCACGACCCCAGTAAAATAAATGCAACCAATCAGTCAAAAAGAGCTTTGAAAGCGCTACAGCAGGCAGAGCTGTGATTGGCTGTCTGGAAGGTCATTGGGCAACAGAGCTGAGTGGGTGGGCACAGGGCTCAAGGCCCACCGCGCGCACTGCAACATGACAAGCATTCTGTACTGTTGCTCCCACCATCATGTTTTTACTTAAAATCTGAACAAAAATACAAGCCGTTTGCTGAAATGGTTCCTTAGGATTCAAGACAGTCCTGAATCTCTTCTCTCGCTCACGTGTCCACCCAGGACACGTTACTGCCTCTGTTCCAGACGCAGGCCTGCTGCTGCTGGTATCGCTAGCGGATTTAGGCTTCAGACTCTTCACGGAACCCGAAGCCGGAACGTTCCCGGCGAAGTCTCTCCGAGACTTCGGCGCTGCGGGATGTCGTGAGCTTCCGCGATGTCCCGCGCTCCTGCCCATCGCTCTTTTCTCGACCGTGTCCGCTTCGTCCCTCCGTCGTTCTCTGCGCGAGCATGAGTCTCCCACCCTTTACCTCTCGCTCATGGGCGTCCGGGGTGAAGAAACGCTGGGCTGGCGTGCGGTACACCGATGCAGGGAGGTGAGCATGATGTACAGCTCGGGTCCCTTCCACAAACACCCATAGCGCACGTATACGAGCGTGCACAACCATTTAGCTGTGCAAGGCTGCAGCTTTTATATACAGCAGAATAAAATGACAGTTCTAGTAATCATCTGTATAGACAAAAGGGGGGGAAAAAAAGCCTCTCAAATGTTACCAATAGAGAACTAAAAAGACTTAAAATAAGCCAAAAAGCTTGTGGTGTGTGCATGTGTCGGGGGGAGAGAAGGGGATGAACAGCAAGAGATGAGCCAATAGCTCTCCTGAACCAAGTCAAAGGACTGATTTATCTCATGATCTCCCTCTGCACACCAGTCCAATTTCCTGCCTGTTACTGACCTGGGGCCTGCGATTTATAGTGGGTCTGGAACAGGACTGCTGTACACACACACACACACACACACACACACACACACACACCTGCCTGTCCACGTGAGATAAGATCGACAGCTTCCGTGCGACAGCGTGGCGGGCGCACTGGCCGTTAATGGCACGCGTCAGTAATGAGTAACGAGAGACGCGCGGTCCAGTAGAAAGGCGTGTACAGCCCCTTCCACGCCACGTAGGACATCTACGGTGGACGGACAAGGTGATCCCGGGATGAGCTGCAGTATGAAAGGGGAGAACACTAGTGTCACCAGGAGAGAGGCTTCCAAGACCTCTCGGAGAGAGACACGCAGATGAAAGACCGAAGGAACAAGAGTTGGCTCGCGGAAAACCAGAGGAAACCGCCCCCTAAAAAAAAACAAACACGTGACGGCTATCTGCAAGCTATAGTATGAGAGAATGACGGTGCGCATGAGATGGAGACAGATGGAGAGAGAGGGAGGGAGGGGGCACACAAACCTGTGGGGGGGGGGGGGGGGGGGGGTGGGGGGGGATCCAAACGGCAGCAGGTGAGCAGAGCGAAGCGCGAGAATGACAGTTATCTGCTCCTAATTAGAAGTCTGGAACTACTGTGAGAGCAGGCTGCTGCTGCCGTGAAAACCTAGACATGGATACGTGGGGGGGGGGGGGGGGGCAGTCATTCGGCTGATTTCAAAAGACGATTCCTTCATTCCAAAATAACCTCACAATGTGATGTGCTGCTTGGTGTCTGGCACACGCCGAACCCCTTCCCTGATCTGTTACAGGAGCAATATGCATGCAGCGAGACCTTGCAGTAAAGGACTTGAAGTCTTAGCTAAAATCTAAAAATAGTAACGCGTGCTTGCAAGTACTCCAAGAGGAACCGCAAGCAGTAGCAATGGTGGAACTGGATAAATCAGTCACTAAAGGAAAACGAAGAAAAATGACTAAAGCAATACTCAAATTATAGTCTAGCAAACATGAGCATCTGTAAGTTACTGAAAACTGGCTTGAAAGATTCGTCCGGGTCTTTGAGCACTAAAAAGTGCATGCAAATACCCTTGAACTGCGCTCCCCAAAACATGTTTCGTTAGACCCCACGTCAAAGCCATCAGCGGTTGTGCCGCGTCGCAACTGGTCCGTTGGAGCGTGGCTCGCCAGAGGTGTTCGTTAAGAAGCGAGTGAGGAAAGCTGAGAGAATGTACGGCAGAGCGCGGGTGAGGGTTCGGCAGGGCCCCCAAACTCTTCTGGTGCAGGAGGCATGCGGGCGAAAACACTACTGGCGCTTCAGACTCGCTCGGAAACCAGTGTGAGGCACAGGTCGCTCTTCCTGAGGGTCACCAACGATTCTTGCTGGCAGTGCCGGGAGCACTTCTGAAATAGTGATGCGGAGTTCTTGTGTGAACATGTACGTATACATGGTGTGTGTGTGTGTGTGTGTGAGACTGTCAGAGAAAGGGGGGAGACTGAGACTGTGTTCCCTGCTACTGCATTCGTTGTTCTAAATGAGCCCTGCATGAGATCACTGCTTGGATGAACTCCAGTGCTGGACCTGCACTTCTCTTCCTAATGATCAACCCCCCTCTCTCTCGCTCCCTCAGCCCTTCTGTTACCCACACACCCCGCTACCTCTGCGCTCTCCACTTCAGTCTCAGTTGTTCTCCAGCTCTCTCTTCCTCCACGGGGCCAGCTAATTCACTCCACGTAATTGGCCGAGCCGGACGAGGCTTCACTAGTGTCTCGGCTACGGGCAGAGGTCGCATACAAGCACAGACGGCCGTTGAGGTTGTAATACACTGGGTTCTGGGTCGAGACTAATGAATCCCCCCCCTCCAACTTGAGCGCAACGTGAAAAGATTCAGCTGAACACCTACAGGAGACGTTTCAACACGTTTTATCCCCCACTTTGCTTCTTCCATTTCTCCCCAATTCACCACTTCTTTCTATCATTTTTTCTGCTGGCAAACCTCCTCCTTGGTTCACGCAGGAAGACTACAGCACATCCAACACTATTAACCGAAGAACACGCACACAGCACTGCTCCCTCTATGCGTGTGTATGCGTTACTGGTTTCGGTCTATTGCTGGGAGAACCGGAGCACTTTTTGGGGGGGCCCCGCCCCGACACTCACCTGCAGACCATCCTCCTCCTTAATCAGCTCTTTCTGGGGGAACAGGTCTTTGGCCTGGATGTACTCCAGACTAGGTGGTCCTTCCTCACCCTGCAAAACAGCAGCACACTGGATTAGGACGACACGCGGATTACAGTTTTCCTTTTAGACATGCACATCTGAGCACGTGCGCGCATGGGCGTGTGTATGACAGGATATCTGAACTTCAGAGCAGATGTGTTGCAGAAAACTCTGCACCACACTGCGTTGCGCTTAATTATTTAAGCACCCCTTCATGCTGCTTCTGCGCCGTCTCTTTCCCTCACACACACACACACACACACACACACACACACACAGGGGCAGAATGATCTCTCTCGATGAACACGTGCTAAATGTGCCTGTCTAGAGCTTCTCAAAGTGACCCAATACAGGGCTGCAGCACAAGAGTAATATCGCAACAGGCAGGCGACAGATGCTGAGTGTACTGCAGGCAGATGTGATCAGACCACGTGACTAAACCCAGAGGAGGAATTTGAATGCTGCAGTTTGAATCCTGCGAGGCAGGCGAGAGGCGGACACGCGCAAAACGACCTGGTGGCTATGACGGTAGCGGATTCCGAGGACGTTCACGAGGCGTACCGTCCGTTGACGGACTACGCTTTAAGCCGGGCGGCAATCTGCCATCGCGGGGCGACTCCGCCGCGGTAGTCACGTAGCAGATCACGTAGCGGCAATCTGCCATCGCAGGGCGACTCCGTCGCGGTAGTCACGTAGCAGATTAAACATTGACCAGGGTGGACCTTGGGCAGCCGTCCACGCCGTCGCGGGAGGAGGTCAAAGGCCTCCCCTTCGCACAGGAGACCACCACAGCACAGGAGGGGTCATCAGTGTGAAGTGGAGCCGTTGCTTGTAGGGGCACTCATAGCCAACTCTAAACAGGGCCTCAGGGCAACCTGACGACATTCATGCGCTGTGAACATGATGAATCTGAAAACCGCTTGCGTAAAAGCCTTGGTGAGAGAAGTGAACGGGCCCAGCGGCGAGCCCAGAGGCCCCTCCGCATTCTCTGAGAGAGTTGTATGCCAAAAGGCCACGGAATTGGTCCAAAAACAACCACTCCTGCATGCACCCCCCAGCTACTCAGGGCTTGCAGAGACAACCCCATTTGTGAAGATTTAATTAGTTGCCTTTTCACAATCATTTTCAATGCCTTAAAAACTGACCTGAATGCAGCTTATTGGGTCTGTTAGCAGGTTAATTAGAAGAAAATTTTTAGTTCTGCACCATTTAGAGTTGAGCACTGATAATCAAATCAATCAATCATCGATACTGCTGTTTGATTCTAGACTGCAGAGCTTCTAGTGAACTTCTAGGAACCTGTCGGAAGGGCCCCGCAACTCCTTATCCAATAGCCTTTCATGCTAACTGGGAAAAGCATATCCGCTAAAATGATTATGGTAAAAAAAAAAAAAAAAATTTATGGTTTTCACAGCGCAGAACATGAGCATTTCGTCTTCCCGACCCAACTACAGACCGAGTGTGCATACAAACTTCCAAAAGGCCGCTTCAACCTGTGCACGATGCCTGTTCCAAATCACATTAGAAGAGAGAGACTTTGTGCGGACATGTCAGTAGTACAACACACAGATGCAAACTTCAAGCCAAGTACAAAACGGGTCAGCTAGCCAAAACTCTGGTCTGGCGTAGTAGCCCTGATGGTCTCTGGCATTTAAATGACCAGCTGCAGAAGTCATACAGCGCACATCAGTCAAGGCTCACTGTGAAGCAGCTCAGGCATTCCAGTCCAGAAGATCAAAAAAGTAAGGCAGGACACCAGCAGGTGCTTTACAGGCAATAATCAGGAGCAATGAAGCAATTGGGTAACGGACACCCCCCCCCCCCACCCCACCAAAGTCCAAACAAACAGGGCATTTCAACTTGTACAGAAACCCAAGTAGACTGCTGCAGTCAGCTGGAGGTCAGTGCCAAAAAGAGTGGAATTAAATGGTTAACGAAACTATATTGAAATTATATTACTATATTGCAATTGAATATTACAACATTTGCATATTGCAATTGGGTCAGGATGCTCATGGCGTAGAGAGAAACGTTGCACTCCATATCGGGGCCTTTGCGAATTGCAGCGTTGTCAGTACTGCAGAGGGCTATTGATCAACAAATGACATATTGTGCAGTCCATGTGCCAAAGTATCAAAGCCTAGAAAGAGTGATGGGACCCTCCATGGGGCAGCTTGAGTATTTGCCTCGCTGCGGTTTGTTTTATTAGTAAGAGAGCGAGCAGCGTACACACACACACACACACACACACACGGCTGGCCACACTCGAACCTCTCATCCTTAGATTCCCCTTAGAGCCAGATGTGAGAGTTCTTATAAAAAACAAAAGGTCAGCAGCACACCGCGATGGGACACAAACACACCTACCTTCATAACACACCACCACACCCAAACAACAGATGTTAGGAGGAGAGACAGACAGACGGCAGAGGTGGAGGCAGCCAGACGGGAGGGGAGAAATAGAGGGGGGTGCAGGACTTTACAAGTACATCTCCAAACCGGCACTAATTAAACCCAGAACCCTGGAGACACTGCCCCAGTCCTGCCCAGCTTTTCTGAAACCCTTTCAGCTACACGGTAAAAGGGGTGGTCAACAGGTTTTAATATCACCACGATACTCTCACTAGACGCCATCACGGTATCGCTAATACTTCTTGAACAAGGACAATTTTAAAAAGGGGATTTAGAGCAAATACAGAAAGCCTGTAAAGCAATTGTATCAATGTTAAATGAATTGCAAATAGCTGATGGGATGTTAGCCTGTTATACCATGAAATTTTCTGTCAATGTTTCTTTTAAATTCAACATTAATTTAGATGAAAGCAATTTCATTTTGGAACTGCTAAATAAAAATGGGTCTTTATTTTAAAACATGGCACTACTACGTGCCGATGCAACTTAAAACAAACCTAAATGACGAATAATCCTAAACACATGTACAGTGAAAATGTCTTTAGGAATCATGATTTTATATTTACTATTTCATCCACCCCTCTCATTAAGCCCCTCACTCAGATTTTGCACAAAATCAACCTCCTGTCATTGATGTTCAGCCAGCACTTAAGTGGTTTAGTGGGCCCTACTTCAAAAAGGCGTAGAGGTCAGTCTGAGAAACAATGACTCAGCATTCCAGCATTATCTAACCGCTGGTCTCAAGGCTGCTCCAAGTTAACCTGCTTTCAACCACCCCACCCCCTGAATCTTATTCTTTCCAAATATCACAACTAACTTAGCACTTCTAATCTTTGTATAAACTCAGAAATCTGGAAGTGTACGGCTGCTCCTCCAATTTCCACTCGACACGGCTCTCCCCTCGTTCCTCTGTCCTTGGGGGAGGTGCTTCACTCCCAGCATTCATCAGTGCCGGGAGACGGCACGGCACGGCGACAGCCATAGCCAGACACCACCTGCGGAGCGCAGAGAAACGGATCGGTGGAGCTCTGGGTGCCGCCAGACACGCGTTAGCTGTCGGGTTCAAAGGAACAGGCGGGACCAACAGGGAGCCAACCTAGCCAGACACGCCAGCTGTGCATGCGGACCAGCAAGGACCTTTCAGTTCAACGAGGCGCTGGGGCCAGCTGTACTAAATGGATTCAACTTGTGATCAGTCAATTAAGCAATTATTTGATCGACATGATACCATGTCATAATGCTAAATTAATTGGATACACTAAATTAAATTAATCCCTTTCATTTAAGACTCAGGAGACGCACACACCTTCAGACTCAGGAGACGCGCACACACACCTGGGCCAACGTGCGATGAAATTCTCATCTGCTTCTTGGCGCACAAAAAACAACAACAACAAAAAAAACGTTAGCCAGGAAATAAATAGGAGGTCGGGGGAAAAAACAAAACAAAAAAAAAAACCTGGAACAACCCTTCATAAGCCGTAGCCCAAACAACTTCATCCAAATTAGCCTCCTGAAGCTAAGTGTAGATGCACTTCAGACCGAGTTAGTCGAGTACATTAAGAGAGATGTTAAACTCCAAAATGTTAGCATTTCACCAGTGTTGAGGTGCCCAAAGCAGCTGTCCCTCCTTAACTCAACACCACACTTGTGGTAAGGACCTCCACTGTGGCTCAAAGTCTCAAGTGTGGCACTAAGGCCCCTGGCCGTTTGGCAGGGGGGTGTACTGTCGCCAAGGTGGACAGCTCTTGTTTGGGTGTTCGATGCAGGTGTCTGCATCAGGTGTCTGCATATGGGTACACAGAAAGCCACCAAATGACCACGCATCACCTTGCTTACACAAGAGTGGCCAAAAGACAGCCTGCATCGATATCCCGGCAACTGCTAACATCCCATAATATTTCCACCACATTTCATCTCCGCAGGATATCAAATACGAAGAGATGCCCCGGTGCCACTTTGTTTTGTCCTGATCAAGCGAGTGAGGAGTGGTCAGAGGGCTGGATGGGGTGTGTGTGGAATGGGGGCGTTGCAGACTGGCAGCTCCTCCGTGGCTTTGGCATGGGTGTTCCATCTGTACGTTCCAGGATAGCCAAGACATAAGCCTGCCTAGGATTCATCTGGGATAGACGCCACATGAACCGCAGTCACAAAGACTGTCCGAATGAATTTGCCAACGGGCTACACACAAAGAACAGAACAGAAGAGGAAGCTGGGACTGCTTTCGCCTGATGATCGCGTGGACGGTCGGGAGGGAGAGATCTCAAGGCGGCACGTCTATGTGGCCAAACCTTTTAGTTCTGCATCATCGAACCTCGAGCCGCCAAATACATGCGACGGCACCAGAGAGCACCGTGGGCTAGCGTCTGCCACCAACATGATTAGCGTCAGCGTCGGGAGCAGTCCGTGTGCCCGTTTTAAACTAGAAATCCTAGCTAGACAGGTGTGGATGTAGAAGCGAAAGACAGATGACTCGAGTGAGACGCAGGGAAGCCAGACGGCGCTAATAAAGCACACGGGCACGGCCAATTAAGTTTGCCAAACGCGGCCTTCACTTCCACGAAGCACAAGAGGGGAAACGAAAAAACTCAGACGCTCAGCCGTTGCTCCGACATCCACCGACGCTCAGCCGTTGCGCCGACATCCACCGACGCTCAGCCGTTGCTCCGACATCTACCGCAAAGCCTTCGGCATCCACACGCTGAAGCGCTAAACTGGCATAAATCAGCCAGAGGGAGTTGGCAAATGACGCTGAATCTCTGAAATTTAATGAATATTGATTGTTTTTTCAAAACTTTCCCGTTCACATATTTCCAAAGGCTCCATTAAGCCGATGAATGGAATTCCAGGCTTTCCATTTATTCTTGGCATGATGCCATAGTGAGTGGGAGATGATGGTGTCTCAAAGGCTTCCAGCAATTGTTCGATCAGCAAATGGATCGCCGCGAGAGCCTCTCTTGTCCGAACAGTTCGATTCCTCCTCAACTGCCCTCCCCCGCTGGGATTAAATTGCATCTAAAATAGTCATGGGCTCTATTTAAACTCATCTGAAATGCATGAGAAAGACTGAGAAGATGAAAAGGTGAAGAGCTCAGAATAATCATAAAATCTCATTTATCACGCAAAAAAAAAGAAAGCAGTCAGCAAGCTTAGTTGTAAAAGCAGAAAAAGGACATGCAACATCCAACAGGTGACCTCCTGTTGTCATGAATGAATTGTGAGGAACCAAACTAAAACGCTTCAGCACACCAGAAGTGTACGGCAGTGCGATATATTCTTAGTCGTCACAATACTGACCTAGAATAATGATATACCAGAGAGCTACAACATGCAAATGAGCCTTTCAATAAAATACACAAACAAATAAAAAATTTGGGCAAGCAGACCATATTTTGCTCAAAATAATGCAGGGCGGTATTTACCAGGTCACGTCAAGAGTTCAAAGTGTATACTGCAAAGCATATGCCCAAATTGTTCATCCCGTTATAAATGTGTTTCTAAATTAAATCCTAGAATCAGTATTACTGTTGAGTGAGTGAAGCATGTACCCTTTAATAGGGGCACAACAAATAATCATCAACATGGTTCATTAAAATTGATGACCAACTTACTTGCCAAATGGTTTAATTGTTGAATAGTTGGTGACATCACTTGTGTTAGTCGAGTTAGTTAACTAATGGTAAAACTAGCCATCTTACTTCAAAGAGAAAATGAAAACCGATCAATTAATTGTTGATGGCGCTGAACACACTAGAGTGGTGTGGAGATGGTGGCAACACCACAGAATTCGGCTGGAGACAAACACACTACTCCGAGAACGGGGATAAACTTTGGGGTATTCCGGTGGGAACGGTAATAAAGTGTTGGTTATCGCCACGGTAGCGGCATGAGTGTGGTCTGCCACGCGGCTTAATCCAAAAACATCCTCGGCTTCAGTGCCAAGTTGAGTCCTTCCTTTGCGCAGTGGATAAAGTAGCGCTGGAGCACGTGCTGCCGCCGAGTGCACAAATTCAGAGAGCGATGGAGAATGACACTTTCTAAATCATGAATTCTGTCTATACATAGGTGCCCAATGTGGGATGCATGCCAGTTAATTCAAACAATTTATGGGTTTGTATAATTGCATTCAAGCTTGATTTTTGGGGGGTGGAAATACAGCTCTAATAATTCACAGCTCCATTTATCGTGAAACTGGACAGATAGGCAACATTTATAACTCATTCTAGAATCAATACCCAAATGTCTTTTAAACGTAGTCTGAAGAGGAGCTGTGCTTGTAACGCTAACATGGATGGCTTTCTTCCAAAGAAGACACAGACACACACACACACACACACACACACACACCTTCCCTCACTGAGCTCAGCAACAATCATGGTCAAAGACATTAAAACATTGTTTCAAGAAATGATTAAGCAGTTGATTAAGCAGGAAGGATGAATACATCCTTCCATCCAGAACTCACTTCACTCATTTGATGTTAAAGAAATACGAAATTTTCTGAAGATACAAAATGTGTCTCATTTTCTCACGCACATACATACACACAGAATAGTGTGCATTTGATATTACAAGATTGTTGAAGAAATACAGGTTTCTGTCATTTGATTAAAGCATTAAATGTCTAGAGATTAAACCCCTGGGGTCTTTGCACTTCAAGATGTTGACCAAAATCTCCTGAGATCAATAAAGGTAAATCAAAAATAATAAATCAAAAGCTCCCCTCACGCGGACGGTTGATATCTGGACCAGTTGTACACGGACTGTTCTGCCATTTCATCAGTGAAGTTTGGCGAACTTTGGACCTTGCCATCATGCCTCTTGAGAAGAGGCATTCTGGAGAATCCTCCTCTGGAGGAAGCGGTGGCAAGAATCCTTAGATTTTGCCTACCAGAACAAGCGCGGTAGTTCATGTGGCGGCAACGGTGTGCATGCTGGAACAGAAAAGCCTGCTGAGCCTGTCCGGGGCACTGGGCGCACACTCCAGCTCATGGAGAGCAACGCCCTTGGAGGACCCAACAGGGGCTGGAGGAAACTTGGGAGTGCCTCAGGAAGAGCGAGCTGGCCAATACCAGAATGAAGTTGAAACAGCAGCAAATGAGCACACCACGACATGCCCCGACATCCTGGATCAGCCAAAGATGGAACTATATATACTAGAGAGACTCCTGGCACAGCCCGCTACTGCCACTCTATCCGATCCTGAGGTAACTCCGAGCCGAAGTACTGTCGGTCCCTTGAAGCCAGACCGATGAGTGCTGCCTGAAGAGCTGACAAGCATTTCAGCTTCTTGACTGAGCTACCCATTACCTGAGTGGACATGAGAATTGCAACGTTTGTCTTCTGCAGCCGGTCAAAAGGGTTGCAACGGTTCATGTAAACCCAGGATAAGCACCGTTGGCTAGTGCAGAAAAAGGGATAACGGAGATTAGACTCAGGAGTCCTTGCTATCAGCGAAGTAAGTGTTACATGGTTGGGAGCATTGGCAAAAGGGTCAACGTTCCAAACAGGGAGGGAAGTTCGGCACTGGATAACCTGTCCGACTCAGACAGTGCTGGCGAAGATCCACCCCAGGAGGACCACAGGATCCAAATGGTGAGAAAGTAAGTTCAGATGTACTTCCGTGAGGCAGGAATACCCCAAAAATGCAGATGGTGGGGGGGGAAATGAGGGGCATTTTTCCATACCATCAAGATCACCTGGTCAAAGCACATCTTCAGTGCAGAGGGAACATATTCAGTCAGGGAGCCTGACATATAGCCTAATGTACGGGCATAGGATGCTTGTTTGTTTATCTACTGTATCAGCATGAAGGTTCATGTATTTCTTGTACAAAGAATTCATGTCAGACATCCTCGAGCTATATTTAAAGCCGCCAACTAAAGATCCATTGAGTAATTGCGCAAGTCGTAATCTGAGTAGTTGATTGTGTTTCAATAATTGATAAAAAAAATAAAATAAAAAAAATCTAATCAAAAAGAGCTGTTAGTTGCAGCCTTTCCTTTTAACCCTGACCACACCTACCCTTAAAACCCCAACAAATCATGGCTCTCTCCAACCAATCATTAGCCACCACTGCGTGTTTGTCTTTCCCTCTTTCACAGTGTTTATTGTGAAGAGTAGGGTAGCCCCCTGTGCCTGGACACAGTGCTATTTTGATGAAACTGTTATTTGGGGCTTGTGGAGGGAAAATGCAGCGAGAGGGGAGTTGTGGAAAGAAGGATGCTAACGCACCTGCCTGCCTCCTGTCTGGGGCCCCGCCCTCTATTCATCTGACATTCTAGAAGATTCTTTCGCCGGCATGTCCCAGGCAGGGGTGATGAATCGGAGCTGGGAACCGCGAGCAAGACTGCGGGGATGACTCACGTGATTTAATACCAGCCTCTCGGAGGTCCGGAATGGATCCCCGGAATGAAACCTCTGTCCAATAACCGATCCATCAGTGTTTGCGCCCATCCTCCCTCTCTCTGCCCCCGGACAACCACCCCCCGCTTTGCTACCCACTCCAGGCTCTTAGTCTACGACTAGCCGATCCGTGCTGCGCTCGCCGACCTTAGGCGGAGACCTGCGCGTGGTAATGCCTCTGATGGAGCAGGCTTCTGACAGACAAGGGGTTAAAACACTGAAAGATTATTAAAAACCATAATCACCACCAGCAACCAAAAAAAAAGCCCCTTTGTGTGTCAGCAAGTCTGAGAGGGGCCGTAACATCAGAATTATGAGTAGCAATCAGGTCTGGTGGGGGGGAAGAAGAGGAATAAAAAAAATTAAAAATAAAAAAAATTAAAAAAAAAGCATGGCGAGGGAGCAAAAGCTTAAAACAAAGTGCCACACTCGCACCCACCCACCCACCCCAACCTTCAAGGGATGCGCATGAACACTGAGAATTATCACAAAGAGAAAGTAATGAGGGAGATAAGAGCTACTAATCCCTGGCAGGGCTCACAGACAAGAGCAGACAGTCTCCAGCCATAGTGCGATATGGGATCATTCCACTTGGCACAAATACTTGGGAAATAATAATAATTATTAAAAAAAAAATTAATTAAACCTTTTTTTTATCCAAGTGGAACAAGACTGTGTGCGAGCTTGTGCAATGAACATTTAAAAAAATGAACACAGTGTAAAATTAGAGGCCAAGTGGTTAGACCACACCCCCCCCACCCCCACATGCACGTGCGTGCACACACACAGACACACACAAAAGGTCATTGTGAAGGTCATGTGGGCTTCTTCTGCCCCGCACCACACCACCTTGCTAGAAACGTACTACCCGTGCGGCAGCAGCTCCCGTCTGCAGACGTGTGGAGCATTCCATCCTCCCCGAGAGGGCGAGGGCCCTCAGCCGGGAACCCACCCAACGTCTGCTTCGCTGATCTAAGCTCCAACAGCACGGCGTCCAGCGGCCGACTCTCATCTGGAGGGGGAATGTTTACCGCGGCCGTACCTCGGAGATGACTGAACGAGGAGAGCCAGCGGTCACGGCACCAGGGACGCATGCGCGCTACGGTTAGCTACCGGTCCGTCGGCAGAGGCGCAGGCTTCCGACGGTCGGAGTGGAGTGGCAGACAGGTTCGTCCTGTCGCAACGCAGACTGCAGAAAGCAACGAAAACGACTGCTGTGGCTCTCTTCTCAGCTTACTCTCTCGCTCCCTCTCTTGCACTTATCTGCGATTCTGCACACGCTCCTCTGGGCTTCCTTTCCTAGTCCTCCTGAGAGGAGCGGCCGTCCGTTTTGGTTTTGCTTCGTCACTCTCCTTCCTCCCTCTTAACTCTCTGTTCTTCTTGAACAGTCACTCCCTCCCATTTCGTAGAGCAACTTTTGCACACAGTGCATTGGGGGGGTGTGTGTGTGTGTGTGTGTGTGTGTGTGTGTGCGCACGTGTGAGTGTATGTAAGGGGGCGGGGGGCTTGAGGCATGCACAGTAGCCACACCACTGGTTTACATTGCTAAAGGGGAAAAAAAAAAAAAAAAAAAAAAAAAAGCCCTTTTAATCCTGCAGGAACAAAAGCAGGACTCTGTTTATTTCCGGAGATCATTACTTTTCCTCGGGGGGGGGGGGGGGGGGGGGGGGCGCAGAGAGGGGAAAACAAATGATGTCTGAGGACATTCGGCCCAGCAGGAGAGCGGACACACGTTTGCACACGCAGCGAGTGCAGAGTCCTGTTGCTATAGAAACAGCCCTAGGTTTTCCTGGAGCCCTTTGCATTCACGGTCAGCGTGGAGTTTGGTGTTCCTCCACGGCTCCTCCGCGTGTCCTCATCCACTTCCCCGCAGCGCAAGACGACACCGCGGTGGCCAACGCCCCAAAAGCCCTCTCCAGTAGCATCGCCACTAAACTGGAGGAGGACCTCACTCTGGGTCAGCAAGGCTGGGGGTGAAGCCCGTCAGAGGCAAGTGAGCGGTGGAGAGGGAGCACCAAAAAAAAAAAAAAAAGCACATAGCCCACTCCCACGGTACCGCCCACTCCCACGGTAGCTCAGTACTGGACAGATTCCTCATCACCTCACACTTCTCCCGCCCTTCAGTGGGTTAATATTTCAGGAAGCTGCCTAGATTTCAGAATGGAGGGCCTGGACACCCGTTTGTGTAACATTTGAAAATAGCATGCCACACCAGCACGTCATACACGTACACACCAAGATCAGGGTGTAGTTCCAGAAAGCTAGTTCAGGGTTGCTTGCTGCCCCACTTAAAGCTCCCCTTCAATGGATCAGTAATTGAATGGCAGTGTGTGCCGATCAATAAATCAGTTACCCCAGTGCTCTCCCTCCCCATGCCAAGGTCCGCGCAGCATCGTTACCCAGTTTTCATTGACTTTCCCTTTCACTTCCTAATTTAGTCTTGATCAATTTCTGGCATGAACAACCGGCAAACTAACAGTGAACGCAACACATGTTTGTGACCGTTGGCTAGTGGTGGCCAATGGCTACACTCCTGTTTGGAAAACCAGCAGAGTGGATTAATTAGCTTGCTATTTCTGAGCGATTCCCGGCGTGATGCCATCGGCCTGCCACGACAAGGTATGCAAGTCTGTCCGCGCGTAACGGATGCACGTACATATGGGCAACTCTGGGATAAAGCCTTTTCCACAGAGACGAACAGCACCATGGAAGAGTCTTAAGACACTGTAGAAAAATGTGTTTGAGTTTATGAGCCCAGTGAAAATTCCTTTAGCAAACACACAAAGTTGTGAAAAGCGTTTCACAGGTTTACGGGGAAAACGAGTGATGTGCCTTAACATTATAGCAATGTCAGTGTGTAGCTGGGGGTTGGCATGGTTTTAGTGCACCTCAACCTCAGCGTTGCAGCAGGCACTGCGCCAGCTCATATCAAAACACAAAACAGGTGCCAACACGGCACAAAGAGCACAGAAGTATCCATCCACTACTGATACGGGGGTGGGGGGTGGGGCGCAGCACGTGCACACACACACGCGCGCACACACACACACACACACACACCCTTCCTTACTACTCTGACTGGGTTAAGCGAGTGCAAGGTAGTGTAGGAACTTTCCAGAGCCTTTATTGCGCTTGCTTGATTCACCTGCCATTGTAGCACCAAGCCTCTGTAACAGTCCTCTACTTCCACAGCAAAGTCAGACATTGCCAACACACACATATACACACACACACACACACATACACACACACATATACACACACCCTTCCTTACTACTCTGACTGGGTTAAGCGAGTGCAAGGTAGTGTAGGAACTTTCCAGAGCCTTTATTGCGCTTGCTTGATTCACCTGCCATTGTAGCACCAAGCCTCTGTAACAGTCCTCTACTTCCACAGCAAAGTCAGACATTGCCAACACACACATATATACACACACACATATATACACACACACACATATATACACACACACACACACATATATACACACACATCCAGGAAAGCTTGCAACAGCATGCAGCCGAACCGCAAAAGCATGTCACTGCCCTGGACACGCCACCTGACAAACAGTTACCTGACCTTCTCTCTCTCTCTCTCTGCCCCTTTTTATATAACCAGTGAAATCTGATCACAATCGTTCTGAATAAGCCCACTCTTTGGCTTCCATTTCAACAATCGATCACTGGTGGCTTTGGCCGAATGTGCAGATCTGATCAGTTTAAAGATCCACTGGAATACAGAATCTGATCTCAAGCATTGCAGCCTGAGGTCTAAACCGTAAAAGGCAGTCTGATCTGGGGAAGGTGGCACTAAGTGAAGGAGAGAGTCAGTCTGCAATGAAGTCACGTTTCGCAACGAACTAAACTTTCAACATAACGAACAAAAGCACGACTAGCCTTACTTTCATCTCTGCCTTTGCTTCGCTTCTCATATTAAATCAGTCCATTTGAGAGAGATCTCGTCTCCATGGCAATGGGGGAGGGGCGATCATCTCTTGCTTTGTCAAATACCCTCATCATAAGAGAACGCTTGTCGACCAATTGGAGCATGGCGGCGCTGATGGATTAAGGGGTCACCTGTGGATACTGAACTGGACCACTGGCTGGATGCTTGAAAGATGGTTAGTCAGTTACCTTCACCCTCAGTCAAATTAAATCTCACCTCCAAATGCCATCCTCCCTGGGAGCTCAAAGTGAAAGCTGACTTAGGAGTCACGAACAGAGTGAACACTCGGTGGGGGGGGCTCCCAAACAAAAAGGAGGAAGTGAGGAAAAACAAGAGCAAACGCAAAAGGAAGTGAGAATAGTATGCTTTGACACACAAGGTAGATGCATTTACTCAACTTAACTGGCTATGGTGGAACTGAGTGTGTAACCGCACCCACACCAGCTGACCTGGGCTAGTGGAGGTGTTCTGACCTCACATCTCTACTCCGGTCACCTACAGACACAGCACGGGAGCAGAACAAAAGAACAAGCAGGACACACTCTCCTCCCCTCGGAGCTGGGTGTTATCCGCAATTCCCGTTAGAGCGCCGTCCCCGTTAGAGAAGAACGAAGAGCCGCCTCTCGCTTCCTCCTTCTTTCTCTCCCTCATCCGCGATTCTCTCCTCTCGCCCACCGCTCCAACTTGCCCGTCACAGTTGCACACCGAGTTAAGGCTGCGGCGACCGCGTGCGCCTCCCTCAAACGCTTGCATATGCACACACGCACACACACACACACACACATACGGGACTTACGAAGCAGTTGAGCATAGAGCAGGAGATGCGGGCTGCCAGACTCATGGCGAGAGGGGGCAGGGCTCGGTCGCCTTGGAGATACGCACTCGGAGGAGCAGCACAACCGCGGCGACTACGGCGACAGCAGCCGGTAAAACCATCCTTCCCCCGGCGCAGGCTCCGGCCGCTCTGACCCTTCTACTGGCTCTCTGCGCGCGCGCAAGCCTTCCAGACACACCCCGACCCCCTCCTCTGACTCGGCACACGAGGAGGGGTCAGAGCGCCGTCGGTTGCTCGGACGACCGGTGGCAAGGAGCAAGCCGGTTCTCCTCGAGAGAGAGGCAGAAACCTAACGTGGAGGAGGAGGGTGACGACAGGAGGCGAGGCACGTGAAGCAGATTCGCCGTGAACACAGATCAGAGAGAGGGGAGAGAGAGAGAGAGAGAGAGAGAGAGAGAGAGAGAGAGAGAGAGAGAGGGAGGGAGAGAAACAAGGAAAAAAAGAAAGGAGGAAAAAAAAACGAAAAAAACCCCCAAAAAAACAGGGTATTGCCTGGCGCTAAGCTCCACCCACAGCGATTGCATCGACGACTCCGCTCACATGCATCCTCTCACACTTTCTCTCCTCCACCCCCCATCCCCCGTTCACCCTTCACCGACACCAGGCTGCCAGCTCAGCAACAGCTCTGGGCAGGTTCGAGAACGCTGCAGCCAGAGCCAGGTCGCCTAGCACAAGCCCTTGGAAGGACAAATCTTCCCTCAGCTTAAATGTGAGGTTCACTTTCAACAATGGAGAACGTTTGTCCGTTACAAAGACTCCCCACTGGAATCTCTCCCTGTCTGTCTCTCTCCCTCTCCCACACACACACACACACACACACACACACACACACACACACACACACACACACACACACACACACACACACCTTGCAGTAGCAAGAAAGATGCGCTCTCCTCTGTACCGCACGGCTGGGCAGGAGGGGAGGGGGAATGCATCAGCGTACAGTCACGATGGTCGAGAGAGGCAGGCAACGAGAGAGGGGAGGGAGAGCACGCGAGAGCACAGTGCACCAATGACACAGCAATCTCAGCCCCTCCCTCCTCGCGGCTCTCGCCTTTTTCTCTCGGCAGGAGCGTCGCGCTCCGCAGCCTCCCCGAACACGCCGTTCAGCCCCGTCTGGTCGCTCTGTGAGAACTTAGCCATCCTGCCCCCAGCCTCAAATATCAGCGCCCCCCCCCCCCCCCCCCAACTCTAAATTTAACTCATCCTGAACTGCACGTAGATGCTGCCTGTAGTAACGGGCATTTAAACTCGAGTCAATAAATGCAAAAAAAAACCAACCAAACAAACAAACAAACAAAAAACATCGAAGGGGTTTGGCAGTTTTCCTCTCCCCTGCGCAGCACGTTAGGTGCAGCCTCACAGTGTGTGTGAGAGAGTGTGTATATATTGCCATTACCCATCAAACGCGTGGTGAACTGCATACTGACATACCGCTGCACTGATCTCCGACGGACAATAACTCATCTTCCGTTTGGGGCGTGTTACCAGTCAGCCGGTCACGTGCTCGTGCAAGCACAGGGAAGTGAACTGACTAGCCGTGGTTATTCAACCACACACTACCGACGTGATCCATCGAGACTGGACGAAGCATCCCACAAAGACGCCAGCGGATGGCTTTAAACAGGGGAGACCTTCGCTGACGCGGTGAACATGAATAACTAAGAACGGCGAGCGAGGGGGGCGCTGGAGGATGCGTGCGTGACCGGGGGGCCGAGCTGCTCCCGATATCGGCCCTGTGCCTTAGTATCCGTTTTCACAAAGGAGGACGGTGCGATTCCACCCCACTGTGGAGAAACCTCTGCCACGCCCACCACATACACAGGATAGAGGCACCTCGAGGATGGGCCAAGACACTCACCATCCGCCCCCTACACTCGCATGCAGCCTTATGCGACATTCCACCCGGCATCCTCGACACGCTCGTGTGAAGCTCACTTCCGCTCTCTGACGCACACGCTCGCGTTCTTGCGTGTTGACGTCCCACGACGACGCAGTTCTCTACATGCAGGTGGCGTGAGGCCAGACAGTCGCATGCTCTGGGGTGACCCCCACGCCCGGCCCCTGCCGCTCCGAAGCCGACACCCAGCACCGCGGGGCCAGTGAGCCGTGTCCTCTTTTCTACACACAATGTTCCTGAGATGGGCTCGGTCTACAGCGCAGGAGTGAGCGGTTAAAAGAAGCCCAATTGTTTTAGTCCACAGGACTAAATGAGAGGGGGAGATTAAAAAGAGTGAGAGTGTGAGTGTGAGAAAGCCAAAGCAAAATTGCGTTGCCTGCAGTGTGCATCTATACGTGCCCGTCCCCTTGCCCACCCTTGCCCACCCCGAGCGTCTGAATTATGTTCCTGGAAAAGGTGTGCAAGAGGACGGGAAGGCATACACGCACACTGCAGGTGACACAGTTTTGCTTTTACACACACCCGCTTCCAAAAGCATTTGAGAGCATTTCACAGATTCGCATTACATTTTTGGCGTGCAGCCAAACCTCACCTGTCGCATATGAAATCACGCTGAGGGATTTGGAAACGCACCCTGAGCAGCAGCACGCGCTCGATGACCGCGTGCGCTTTGAAGAACCGCGGGACGGAGGTGCGAGCAGCCTCCCAACCTTTCAGTGGAACAAGGCTATAATTTGCAGAGTACATCATTTACAGGAAAAAATAAACACGCATGTAATATTACAACACTAGCTTCACATTTGCTCTGCATTTCCCAATACTCACAGGATTTGGCTAAAACACGGTACTACTACTACAATTATTTAAAATTGTGTTTGGGCCAGTTTAGTCCAACTGTATAGGGCCAACATGCCTCAAGAGCGATAAATGTTGGGATTGAAGTTAACCCTAGCTAGCACCAAGGCAGAGGACAAACGGATCTGCATTTGCAGTGCACTAAACTTTACTGGGAATATTTTATTCATGCTAGATCTCGAGACGGATCCATCAAGCAGGTTTACACAGAGAGGTGAAGTTGTCTAAAAGGCTTAGCGGTCCGATTTGCACTCGGCTGTAAATCGCAGCGTGCGTTTACTCCAAGGCCACGTTTTCGGAAGCTTGTCTTGTTGTCTTATGACCACAAGAGGGCACTGCATTGCGCTACATCTCAAGTTGCAGCAGCCCCGATCCGGCACAGTTTTTTCCCCCCGGCTTAACCCTTGCCAGAAAACACAGATCTGACCTCAGATCAGTGCGAGATGATGGAACTATGAAAAATAGCCGCAGAAAACTTTGACCTGCTAGCTAATAGCAGATTCACTGAAGGCTGCCTCCCTTTCCACACACCCACACATCAAAGGCTTTCCAACACTTGCTCACTACTTTACAGCAGTTTTACGAGCGGGCCCACTCCGGCCAAAAACGCCCCCGTAGGAGGGCCGTGCATCACGTGTGGGGCCGGCACGACTGCACGTGAGTCGACATCGGGCTACTCCGGCGCACACAGTAAAACCCCACATGCACAAAACCTATAAACCCCCCTGTTCAGATCAGACCAGGAAACGCTCAGTAAATACTCAGGTAATCCACCATGCAGGGGCTGTGTTGAATAGACCCTCTGAGTAATGTCACAAGAAACACAGAGCTTGTTTTCATCGTGTTTTGCTTTCCATTTGTTGCTTAGCTGACCGTCATGGCGGGCTCTCGTTCCCTGAGGGGTACCACTAGGCCCAGGCACGCTGCCTGGTCATGCCGCCACTGCCAACTCAAACTCCACGTAGGCCACAGGTGGGGCTGACGAGTACAGGGGTGAAACAGAGCGCGCCCAGACACACCTGCAGGAAGAGACTCGCGGCCCAAGATACATCACCTGGATAAAATAAACATGCTTTGTTCAGAGGACCAGGGAGATGCAGGTTTCACCTTCATCACCATTCCACTCTTTGATTGTGTGAGAAAATAGGAAAGGGAGAAGGGTGTGGAATAAGACTTCCCGTTTGGGGTTTTTTTTTGGGTTTTTTTGGTGTTATACAATTTGTGTTTCTGTTTTGTGTGTGAGATTATTTATTATACTAAACAAGCTTCAAAGAATGAACCATGTTTTAATTAATTTTGAAAAGACTAGAGCTTCTAGGTTTAAGTGTGAAGAAGCAACTGGTCCCAGTATTAGCCAATAGCAGAATACATTAGATATAGGCAGGAAGCTGAGAAGCGGCTCAGTTCTGATTAAACCGCTGCGCGGCCCACTAAGCATCCCTGTTTTCAATAACCGTTCCCGAGCAGACACCTTGGCTAGTGTAATTTTTCATGTGTCCAACAACTATAATGATGTTAGATCTAAAACAGCGAGCAACACAATCTCGGCGGTGAGAAGGCAGTAGTGCGGTTGTCCACACAACAGTCCGCGTCAAAGATCACACTACAGCCCGTGTGACTGTGCGAAGACTTGGAGCATCACATTTTTAAAAGACGCTCAAGTTCTGAACCACTGACCAAGTGGCAGAGGCAGTGCTGTTTGTAGTCTGGGTTCAAACACGGTGGTTATGCTAAATCAGAGTGAGAATTTCGTGCCGAAGACAACATCGTTAAATGGGGCGTGATCCATCTAAACCATGTGTAAACTCTGCACACACTTCCCAGCAAAAGCAACGCGACAGCAGATGTAATAATAAGACGCCCTTTGATCGCGGCATGCGCACACTATAGGCTTGCATGCCCACAACCTCATCACAAACCCCAAACAAATGTCCCCAACTGCATACTTTCACTTCAGACACAACAATGCCTTGTGGGAACGAGTACCACGCCCACATGGAACACAAAGCGGACACAACCAGGCTCTCCTACCATGTTGGCGGCAGACGTCGTGTGGGTTGGGTCTCGGTGCAAGCTCCTCCCTGTTCCTCCTGACTCCGCTGCCTCCTCCTCTGTCCCAGGCTCTGCTGCGACGCCTGCAAACACAGCGGTCAGTGAGCATGGAACCCCCCTAGCAGGTCTTACGCCCTGCGTACAGCCTTATGCCCAACATCAAGACCATCACAGGAGAGGCAAATTCCTACCGCACAGTCCACAATTTGAGCCGCAGGTTATGCACTTTAACAGGAAGTCCTGTCTTGTAAAACTCCCACCTGCTCTGGAACATGCACATGCAAACAATTCTCTCTTTATACCCGGTTTGCTTCTACAGAATGCGTAAAACGATAACCAAAACCAGCAGAATTAGAGGTTTGTGCCAAATAGACAAAGACATACTGGAATCATGTGACAATTATTTTCCCTGCTTATTTCCCTTAATGGGAATCCCACTTCCAAAGCAATGATAAGCCAAGCCTGAAAGCTCAGTGTCCTGGACCTGGAACCATTTTCCGCTGCAAACATTGTTAATATGAATCCAGCATGTTCAAACCACTGCGTAACAAACAAAAGCCACAAACCAGCACTAAAGAGACCACTTCTACCAACATACTCCATTACTTTGCCTTCTCCGAGACTCAGGGCCACTGTAGAAGCCACACATGTTCTGAATCCAGCATGTTCAAACCACTGCGTAACAAACAAAAGCCACAAACCAGCACTAAAGAGACCACTTCTACCAACATACTCCATTACTTTGCCTTCTCCGAGACTCAGGGCCACTGTAGAAGCCACACGTGTTCAAGACCTTGATTCTCTAGAGCCCACACTGCCAGGAATGCGTGGCATTTAGTAATTTATCTGCTTCCAGAAGACCTCGCCTGTAAAGAGTAGGGAAATGAAATGTTTAAGCTTCCCCAGCCTGCTCATTGGAAGTGTTATGAAAATCACACATGCCCCCCACTCGGAGACACGGTGTCATTCAATGCCAGGAGACACGGTGTCATTCAATGCCAAAAGACACCCGAGTACGTATAAAAGGATTTGTCGATATAAAAGGCTGTTACTAATCGTAAGAGAGAAAGTTCGCATCCGTTGAGCATAGGGAGCAGACACGACGCTAGACCCCCAGGCATGTAGACATGCATTTTCGGCAATGCGCTCCTTATTCGTGCCGATACACAGAGCTCAGTTTTACAAGAAAGGGAAACCAAACTGAAACCCCAGTCCTCATGAGGCACTGACGAAATGTGGAAGAATGTCCCCGTTGGTGTTTCCCGCTCTAAAGAAAGTTATGAAACAACCCCCGCAACTGGTCTGGAGTCAGTGCGCAAAGACCTCAGACACGGACCGCCAAAACAACAGAAATGTCTCCGATTTCCCCTGCTGCTGCGTCTCTTCCTCAAAAGCACAACCTTTGCAGTAATGCTTTTCTTTCAACGTCAATTCCTGAGCGATTTTATAGGACACGCAACTGTTTCTTTTAGCTGATTAAATAAGTAACATCGCACTTAAGACAAAGCTTCGTTTTAAGAGGAAACAAAATCAAATGCTTCGTTAACTATACAGATTTAATTACAAACTCCGTTAGTACAAACGAATAAGTAAGGGTAACTACAAGACATGAGCTGGAGAAAGGCGGAAATGCACTTCGCAAACCTAAAATATCTTCGGCGTTGGACCTGACACTTGAGTAAATATCCGGTCCTCACTTTGTGAATCCGTGTATTTTGCAGGCCTGCGTGAAGGCTGAACACATGCATCCCTCGCAGTGGTGGCAGTGAAAGCGTTTGGGCAGCGTCGGGGTTCGGGTTCAGGTACAACCGAACCGAGCCTGCTCACAGAGCGGGTCTCAATACGAGCCCCCGCCCAAACAACTAAAGCCATTAATTTCGCACTTTCTGTAGGACGCTTAGGAATTGGCAGCAACTTCAACAGCAGTTAAAAGAGGGGGGGGGGGGGGCGCGACGCGGCGTTGAAATAACTCACTGAACGAGTTCATTCATTGGTACGGGTACCTACCCGAGGCGACTTATCCACTTACAGACGACGGTACAGCCCCAAACCACGCCGAGACCTTTAAAGGAAAAGGGAAACTTCGCGCTCCGACATCGCAAACGTCAGTAGCCTTTAAAACAATGCGAAAGGAAGTGGTAGCGCGTGACAGTTTCCTCACATGGCCCTGTAATTCCTGACCATATCGGCGCACCGGACACCGCCAAGCCTGCCATGCACAGGAGGGACCAGAAGGAGACCACCTGTAAAGGGTACGAGACAAGTCGCTCTGGACAAAAACGTTAACTAAATGCCATTAATGTATATACAAAATAAATGCATTTAACGTGTTACGTAAACGTATATGCATTTGTCTTAAATACCATCAAGGAAGTCCTAAAATGCTCGTTTTTCACGTCAGCCGTTTAATCCCCGAACACAGATACACGAAGCGCTTCGTAAAAGTTTAACATAACATTCAGACCATACATTTACGCAAAAATAAGCAAAACCGCACTGTGGTGTACACCCCTACAAGTCACTCGGCAAACATATGCACACACAAAACATCAACCAAGAGCTGAATTGCTAAAATACCAATAAAATGAACAACTAAGTGAACATGGCCCCTGGGCCTAGTATACTGAAAACTAAAGCCAAACATTACATCTTGGATACATAATTTTAAAGTGGAAGCACACGCACAACCCAAAAGGACGAAAGGGGATCAGAAGAAGCAGAAGTACTGACTACAGCCGGTTTGGAGTCAAAACAGTCAAGTTTCCAAATAAGATTTTCACTAAAGTGACTAATCAATAACTAGAAACGATTGAAAACATGATGATTAAGTTGATTCCCACACGGACTTGGAGTAGATTCTGCCAATAATGTGAACTGTATTTTGAAAGACCTTATTAAATCTAAATGTTTTACGACTCCATTACACAAAGCGGAGCCACAGGGACATCATAGATTGGTTAAAACTCAAGTCAGGAGCGACATGATGGGACCCTGATAACATCGACGTTTGTGTTCCGCATTTTTATCAGGTAGGTCGTACGGTTGGCGTTAGCTATCTACGAATGTGTCATTTTAAAAATTGGTTGCTTATCCAACTCCGAGATGCGTTATCGTAGCCAACTTAGCCACCGTTGCCTCGTTTTAGGTTAGTTCGGTAGTAGAAATGTTGAGACTAAATGGTTTGTGAGTCTAAGATCGGCATAGTCACTTAATAAAGCCTACTAGAAAGATCATGTGGAGAATAACCTTGTAAAGCAGGACTCGACATTATCAGGTGGCTACAGTTTATTTACTAGTTCGTACATATTAGATTCCGATTGATACAGAACAAAGAATACTGATAATGGTAGGTCTGTTATACAGCCAGTGCTTAATTTGTAAAACATGCAGTATCAGAACACCAAGGGTGAGGTGATCCAGTGAGTGGAAAGATCTAGGATTAGTATGATGACCATAGTGCAATGAGGGGACTAGAAGGTGGCAAAAGAACAAGTGTCAAGCTGCACATGTTCCAACCTCAAACACAGTGCCCTACAAAACCTCATTAGGCTTTTAAACAAACAAACAAAAAAAAATTACCACTTCTTTTTCACCACATCCAAACCTCACCGACAGCTAGCCCTTCTGATGCGTGATCACAACGTGACGGATAACCCGATTACAGGGAAGGTGAGCCAGTTGGGTTTTTTTGAAAGGTTACACACAAACAAGTATCAGTTTATAAAAAGCTATAATATTAATATCACTTCCTTTTCATGTAATTTAAGATCAAGGAAAACGCCACACAAGTTACGGAACGCAGGCGTTCAAATACGAGAGGTACGGTCTCAGGGTCCTTCTGCATACGGCCTGTTTACACGTCTATATAACCGACAGTATGGTGCAGCCTAATAGAAGGATCTAGATTCAACATTTCGCATGTTAGCCGACATTGGCTCTCTGGACAATACTAACTAGCCTAGCGTGTCTGGTGAGTCCAATCGGAGATTGTTTTTCTGTATACCTGCTCTTTCTTTAGGCGGAAGGGTATTGAAATAGGCAAGTGTTGATATTTTCTGTTCAGACCGTTTCAAGACAAATGTCCCCCAATTTCCCCACTCACTCAGTGGGCTCATATACTGTACTATACTCGTCTGCAGTAAGGCCGTCTGTACCTCTATACATCTGCCTTACAGGCAAGACTACCCGTTACAGTTTCTGCCTGCATTTGGTTAAGGTTGTTAACCAGGTCAAAGCTTCTAAAAGACCGTAGCAGAGTTATCAAATTAAGCCATGTTATTCCTCTCTGCATGTAAAACTATGGAAGCCGTTTTAGCTTTTATTCCTTGATAAAAAAAAATTCTGAACATCAGAAATACATTTCTTGACAACACAAAATGAATTTGACATCAAGATTTATTTCTGAACCCAATATCAAGAATGACATTTTTACAAGAAGTTTTTTTTTTTTTTTTTACTAATTGCATGTTAATTTATGCAAATTAATATGTAAAGTGCCTGGTTAAACATAGCCCATTAGTGCCTTACTCTCATTCTCCATATCTTCAATGCTCCAGGGACACCAAGTCTCAAAATTAATGTATGGGATTAATTAATGTTTTGATTTTAATGTATTTATTTCTTGATTGTTTCTGATTCTTGGTTCTGAAAGAACCTAGCACTAACTGAATGGCAGCACCTATAAAGCCAGCATCATGTCAGGTGTAGCCCTCACCATAGAGGCTCAATTTATTCTACCATTTTAGATTCCTACATGCATATCACCATATGACAGGTGGTGGTGCTGGTGGTTTATACAAGTGCTACCACACTGGGCTGAGAGCAAAGTACCTGGTACCTTACCAATGATCAGTGAAGACTAATACATTCAGAATCAAACAACTCTTCCATTCTCAAGTAACGCTTGATATATACAAATTGCCAATGAGAAATAAACAACAACAACGTGCGGAACTCTATCGAAATCTTGTTAGAAGTGTCTGTTTTGACACTCTCCATAATGTGCACAAGAACCAAGTCCACCACCGTCAGGGCTTTTTGGTTAAGTTTTATTAGGTTGCGATTCACATCTCCTACAATATGCCCAGATAGAGCCAAATTGATCGTTTTCTGCACAACTGGTTACAACAGAGGACATTCACAGAACTTGTCTCTTTCCTTAACGTCCAATGCATAGAATCCCCACGTTTGTCACTATAAAACTCAAATTAGCTAAATAGTATAGTTCCCTTAAACATAACCGTTATAATAAAACAGGCAGTCTAGATCATACCTTGGCTTCTGTAATGGTGTATAAATCACACGGACGCAGATACAGAGAGACACACGGACACACACACACACCCCCTTCAACGCCACTGCAAACTAATACCATGAAAATCCATTTTAGCAAGTCACCACAAACAGAGGCAACCAACAGTGAGAAGCCTTCTGAAAACATCACTACTTTTCTGAGCACTTTCCTACCTGATCAGAGTGTGTAGGAGCTGCTAAATGCTAGGGAGGAGTTGACAAGGAAAGTGTGAGCAGATTTTCCACACTTGGTTCAAAATTGTGTAATCTGCCTCTGGAGTGCTAGTAATCTCACGCCTCCTTCAGCCACTCCCACTATAACAGTGCTGGTGACCACCCCAAAACTTTCTCTGTTTATGTATTATTACGATTTCCACCATCCTCTCTTACAAACCTTTCAACCACGTGTGACAGAGGAAAATGGGCTTGAAAGGTTTCTTTTTCATCCAAGCAAAGAGTTCCAGCAAAACCACTTTTTGCAAGTCACAGGAACAAATATATTTGAGTCAAAATATCAGAATACCAAACCAGCCTCCTTCCGTGGCCACGTAAATGGGACATGCTGGCCTTTGACGAACGTTTTCGCTGTGAGCACGCCCTCTCCCCGCAGGGCGCAGCTCGCATTCCCTCGGTCACACCCACCACCGCACATGGCAATCCTCGGTCACGCGCACCGCGGCGCATGGCATGCTCGGACTGGCCCAGCCCTCAGACGAGCACCCTGTATTGTACCAACAAGCAGGCCAACCGCAGCTGATCGCAAACGCAGAATCGTGTGCACCCTCGCCTTGGCTTAGCGACTACCCCCTCCCAACCCAATGGGGTCATATAGCACATGCTCGTGGCTGGGACACTCCACCTTGAGCGCCACAAGCCTGAGATGCCCAGGAGGCTGGGGGCAATGCAGCCCACAGCAGATTCACCGTGTGGGCGTCACTTGGCAGGTTACTGAGGCTCAATTCCCCTTTAAGCTACCTCGTCCAAGCTTTAGAGGCCAAATGCTTAAAGAACTGGGATGAGTTAGGGATGCATTCAGAGCTACTGAGCAACGGAGGGAGGCGCTTCAACAGCCTACATGAGCCATGCCGGCTCTTACGTAAACGTGTAAAAAAAATAAAAATAAAAAATTGCTGTACAAGCTTGTGCTTGGAGGTCCCTTAATTCATACATACTTGGGCATTTTTTAAGCACCAACAGGAACATGTCAAGGACACAGGAGTATACCATTAGGAACAGTTTCACAAATTTGGAACTACATCAGATGTTCTTACTGGAATACATGCAATGGCTCTGGAAAAAAATAATAAAGGATTTTGGCTTCTGGGTTATTCTCGACTCACAGTGCGGGTGTGGTCTCACTCCTGTTTATAAGTAGCTCTGGTGCTAGCAAATACAGGCGGGAGTTCAGTAGTCTCACTAACACATACCTTGAGTTCCACTTAGGAACTGAATATAGTATTTGACTGTTTACCAGAAGGAAGTTCAATGTAATGTTTATGGCCATCGAGCTAGGCATCAAGTGTTTAGCAGTCACAATAAAGATCAATAGATGCTAATGGAGGAATATTCTACTGATTCCGAGTTGGCCGTTTGTGTCAGATTCAGCGTCTATGTTTAGGGCTGCTGATTTATACATTTAATTTCCCAAAGCTCATTAATGTTATGACCATACATTATGCAAGTGTCCATGGGGGAGCCCTTCACCAGACACTGAGGTGTCCCTTCATCGTTTTTCCAAGCCAGATCTGTATGGCTATCAAAGAGGACAGTAAAAGCTACCACTGCCACCACCAAGTAGTACAGCTCATTCTGCAGAAATGGTTGTGAGATATATTGCCTCACCTACACGTAGGAGGCTGACTGTAGGATGCTTGAAATTTAGTAATGCACACACTTTTGAAATTCTGTCACAGATTAACCCATAGTTGGATGGGGGGGGGGTCACTTTAGACAAATAGTCATCATAAGAAGGAAGAAAAGATTAGACATTAAACAACTCCCAGATCAAATGATATGATTTATCTATGGCTCAGCCATCTGACACTGATCTTCCAATAGGCCTCCAGCACATGGGTAAAGGAGGAATGCTCTTCAGGCTTTGGCAGCATGCTTTTTAATAGCAAACCGCAGGTGTACTTGGCGATCTGTCCTCAGATGACTACGAGGCTTTCCCGCACATGTGCCCTGTGGTTCGGTATGGTCTCAAGTCCCTGCAAACACGGTCACTTTCACTTCCCCATGCTGAGAAAGGGGAATTCCTCTTCTGAAGGCTCTGAACCCACACACTAGTACAAAAGCAGAGTCAAAGCACAGGCACAAGTGGCTGTTCTGTGCTCCTCAGCACAGGTGTGCGCCGGGTGTCAAAGGTCACGGCGCCTTGGAATGCCTGCAGTCTCGCGCTGCCGTTAGGACAAGAGCCAAGAATTTTTTTTTTTGTGTTGTTTTTTAGAGCCAGGTGATATCCTGCATCAGGTATGCAGTTCCTCTGGACGCACGTGACGGAGCAAATGGGAGAACGTGTGAAGGAGGTACGTTTCTGCTTTTTGATTTCCACAGAAATCTGACAAGGACTGTAGTGTCTCAGAATGAGCTGGCTTGTACTGACTCGTCACTCACTCCTTAAATAACTGTACATCTGAATCTAGGTGAAGGGTGCACGGCCGTCTGATAACGGTGGTGTTCCAGTGCTGTAATGTTACCATCTTCCTTTGCAGGGAGCACTACTGAGCAACGTGTTCCACAGCAAAATCCCATCACCCTTCAAGGTTCCATCGGGGGCCACACCCACAAAAGTGGTGGGAAACACGAGCAATAACACTCTGGATTTCAGCAGGGTCAAATGACTTGAGAACAGCCAAACCGGGGTCTGTTTCACTATTGGAAGGACAACACCTTCCATGCAACTCTATACGCAAAATAGCACAGAGCTACTGCTACAGCTCACAGAAGTAACCCCACAGTTTGGGCAGCCAGCCTCCTCTGACCGGTTTCCAGCAGCCACTGAGGTGGACACAAGGTACTCGGCCGCTACGTGAAATCAGACGTTTTCCTTCAGAGCTGCCTGGTAAATATCACTGTGTAAATCAATTTTCCCTGGAACAGACAAGCCATCAAGATTTCAAGAGAATGACACATAGGCTGAAGATTTATATTCGTAGCCCTCTCCCCCATTCAGTACTTATCCTGACAATATCAGAACAGGGTGCAAGCAGACCATGTGATTTGGAGCACATTTGTATCGTTGCGGCCACTCTGATGCCTGATCGGATCCGCACCTAAACCCACAAGCCAGATCAGATGAATGAGACAACAAACCTCACCTGAACAATTTGCCCTGGTTCCTAAACATGGCCAAAGAACACAGACAAGACCAAGCATTCTCTTGTCCACATGCACACACATGTCCTATTTTACCCCAACAGATCATTTTCATAATCACAGCTTTCAGTGTTTCATAAACCACACAGATTCACAGATGTTACTGCCCAACAAGGGCTTACCCTGACCAATAGGGTCTTGGAAGCTATTAACTAAAGAACAGTTCATACCAATCCCGATACCAGAACCCTTGCTCACATTGGTGTGGGATAAGAGTTAGTGAGAGGCTACGTCATTACTATGGAGATGCATAAACATAAGGCTGTAGGCTGTAGTGACCCATTTTCAGTGCTTTTGGAGAGCAAGTCATGAGGCTATTTAAAGTGGAGCCTGACCTGTAACATGATCACTACGCAATTAGGCATTTCAACTGAGGCAGTGGGGCTTGGCAAGTTACCTGGCCCTAACAGAGTCAATGGGAGAAGAGAATAGTTGCAGGTAGAAACTGGTCTTCTTAAATCTGAATTGATTCAATATTAGTCAGAATATTTGTTCTCCTACAGGCTGAAGGTTAATCTAGTCCTCTGTAGCTCCAGGTATTTCCACATTTCACTCTACTCCCATTACAAACTTTCTTTAGCCAGGTAATCAAGGATTAGGATCATCACGTTCAGGTGAGGTAGGAAATGGAAGACAAGCAATATGGACTAGCTGGATGGTCTAAGGACTGGACAGCTCAAACTGCTTGAATAGAAACAGGCTGCTAAAATGTGACTCTGCTTGGAGTGAACTATTAATAAACAGGTTAAATGATGATGCAAAAAAAAATGTAGATGATACACAAATCTCAAATATGAGTCAAGTTTAAGAAGCAAGAAGTGAAGAGAAATTACAAACCTCAACTGCTATCAACTTAAAAATAAACGTTAACCAGTAGTTACATACATAGCTTTATCAAGTTAATAACATTTAATGCTAGGAACTAGTGCAGTTCAGATAAAACTGCCAACTAGATTATTTTTCTTTATGGCCACAAGACACTTGCACTTTCTCCTGATGATTTATAAGCTTGTTTATGTTTTACAGCTCATGCTTAAACACCTTGCTATTTTCTTGACTTTCTGGCAATAGAAAATTGGTGCCAACTTAAAAGGAACAATAAGTCATCATTACTACCAAAAGTTAGCAAAGTATTTATTATTTTTACATTTTTTTCCATAAAGCTGCAACTCACATGAGACAAAAAAACTGCCATGTAGCCCTCAAACAAACCAATTTACACTCCATTGAGCAGGTCCCCCACAAGGAGGCAGCCATGTTTAAAATAGCTTTAGTACAGAATTTCTGAAACATCCAGGCCACTAGGTGTAGGTATAATGGCTGTTTAATACATTGAAGAATCATTGCGAAACTTACTTATTGCTACTTTAAGGTACCGGTGAAAATTGCTGTACAGCACTAGCAGTTATGTGCTTTGTGCTAAAAAGCATACCATGAAAGCAAACCTCAAATCAGGAGAGTTTGTCCTGCTATTTGGGGTCTTGGAAGCTACTTGAAATGGGCCACAGCAAAAACATCACTCAAACTTATGGAAGTAATTCAACGAACGCTTTGCCGCGAGTGTTCATGTACATTATAGATCCAACTAGCTTCATTGACATTATTAAACGCAAATTACATTCTTCTTCAGACAGGCGAAGATAGTTCCGTTTTCCCGACCAGCTGTGTAAAACCTCACTAGAGAGGACGTATTTAGGATCCAATACATTAAAAGGGTCTTACATACGAATGGAATATTGACTACTCCCGAAATGGCATACGACAAGCACCCCTTTTTTTGACACTTGAGAAAATAGGCATTAAAATGTTTGGGGTTTTTTTATCCAACCCACAACCTGCCCCAATTAGATCATCAAACTCAAATTCATTAACTTTGCGCGCACCCGCAAAGACGGAAAAATCTGGAACTCGTGGGGGGGAAAAAAAAAAAAGGTTACAAGCCGTTTCCCCAACACTAGTGAACTAGTGACTGTCGGCTGTTTGCTGTTTGCTGTTATGCGCAACAGCGGTTTGTGGAATCGTGATGACGAAACTGAACCTTTCGCAAGGTGCAACTGAGTGAACCTGCACTGGGGTGGCGATCGAAAGCCGGTTCACATGAAGCTGACACCGTTACGGGGTTACTGCAACTGCATCGCTGGGCTAACGTGTACCCGCAGCATTGCTTTCAGAGGCAAACACATGCTCGAGAAAACCAAACGCCACGTTCAACTTTGTCTGTCGGTCTACCAAAAAGAGGAAAGTCTGCATTAAAAGGAACATGAACGAATGCTACTGCTGAAATATGCAGAAAATAAAATTTAATCGAGTTACTCACTCAGAAAGAATCAGCTGATACAACGGTGACTCAGTAGACAACACGACTTCCGCATTCACTCGCTATGACCTATGCGACAACCAATCTCGGCAACCCGAACCTCTGCGCTCGACCAATAGTTAGGAGGGATGCGCTTGCCTGACGTCATCTGCCCGAGCAGCACAGCCAATGGGCGTCTACAACAGGTAGCGACACAGGCGCGGCGACGCCGAAATGGCGCGAACACACCCACACAGGCGCCAATCACAGCGAGCGGCGGTGAAGACGAGGCCCGTATGGACGGACTGAGCTATTGGCAAGAAGCTGGCCAATAGAAAATCACAGCGCGGCACTGTCGGATCACATGTCACATGTGTAGATTACGCAAGTCCTCACAAAAAATTAGGACTGCATCGACTTGGTTTTTGTTATTAAAACACGAACTGGTTAGGGGTGGTAGTTTATCAGTAGGCTTACACATTGGTTTTGTATGCGGACATCATAATATTCGTAAATCGGTTTGCGTAGTTTATACTAATCTAATAATTTAGCCACTGTTAGTGGAATACAACTGCTCTTGCCTAAATTATTAAATTAAAATTGTTAGTGAGAAATACAATAAGGTATGTCTGTTCTCATCTTTCATCACTAATGGACACTTCAAACCCACTTCTACCAAAAGCAATTACACTTGATCTTATAGTGTGCATATATGTTCTTCATTATGGAACAACATTCAAGCTTCCAAATATCTAATTTTATTGTAGTTATATGGAAGCACCATTTCATTAGGACACTCACGTGACTGCAATTCTTAAGCAACACAGTTCTATCTAAGATAATTATTAACACTAGACAAACATGCTCTCAAGCGGATCAGTCATTAAGTGGTAATATGTGTTCAAACTGGGTTTAGGCTCTGCACGAGATAATAATAATGTATATCCAGTCAGTTTTTTTTCCTGCAAAAACCTCTGCATCGGTGCGAAAGCCAAACTAAAGACCCCCAGTTCTCCCTTAATAGGCACCACATTTGTGGCAGCCCGCATCTGGCAGAAGCGTCAAATGTGTCCTTTAACTTGACGGACTTCGTGTGTGTGTGCGCGCGCGCGCATTCGTGCACGTATATGTACATGTGTATTTACAGCTCAGCAGTTAGGGCTTGAGGCTATTTTTACTGCTTGCCCCTTGCCTGTAGTTGCAGCCTAGCAGTGTCCCCCCAGATGACCTGGACGCACAATGCCAGGGAGCCCCAGGGAGCACAGTCCAGTCCGCACGCACTGGTGGCCGCAGGCAACACAGTCCAGTCCGCACGCACTGGTGGCCGCAGGGAGCACAGTCCAGTCCACACGCACTGGTGGCCGCAGGGAGCACAGTCCAGTCCACACGCACTGGTGGCCGCAGGCAACACAGTCCAGTCCACACGCACCTGTGGCCGCAGGGAGCACAGTCCAGTCCACACGCACCTGTGGCCGCAGGGAGCACAGTCCAGTCCACACGCGCTGGTGGCCGCAGGGAGCACAGTCCAGTCCACACGCGCTGGTGGCCGCAGGGAGCGCAGTCCAGTCCACACGCGCTGGTACTGTGCTTCCCCCCGTTCAACAAATGCGTCTTCTGGCCCATGTGACAGTGTTTGGAGACCTTATTTGTGTCCCTGGGGCCAAAGATAGAACGACCCTGAGCCATTTTCATGTCCACAACCTACAATCATTCCTTCCAGGCATGCATACAGCATCATGTTCGAAAACCGGTGCCAACAGAAATTTGGGACCTCTGTCCTCAGTTATGTGACAGTAAAACAAAGCAACTTGACAGGGTAAACGATTCAACCAAAAATCAAAGACAGAGCAAAGGGCTTTCACAAGAGCAAAAACATATCTGCATCTTAAGCTACAGCACCCCGAGCCTTTCGGAGTTATCGCTACAACACCATTGTCTATGGCCAGCTCCTTGTATTCATGTTGTCCCCAGAATACGGGCTACGCCTGAGTCACTTGTTGAGTGCGGATAATCGCGTTGCCGCTCTTTGGGAACGGGTGTGGTGTGTGGACAGTGGACGGCGCTCTTTGTTAATTCCCTTTATCCTGCGCCTCTCTGCTGATCCTCGGTCACACACCAAGCTTAATGCGCTTAGCCGCTCCCGGACCAGGTGGGACGGAGATCCTAGACACACACGCTTTCAGAGTAAACGAAAGTAGAAGGCGGGAATGAGACCTTTTTTTTTTTTAAACAGTTTTGTTACTAGAAAAACCTATGCAAGAAATATAGTCACAGTACAGCAGAGAGAGAATATCCCTGCAAGACTACCCGCTTCTTAAATGTAGTACATGACCAGGTTCTGGTAATATAGCTCCCTCTACTGACCAATTCCTGTGTCGACTGTGATTTAGAGCAAAGATCCTCAAGCCAGTCCTTGCGACTTATCTGCTTATCTAGCCCAGCTCCCAACGCTCTCAATCAATTCATTAGATACATCGAGTACCAGGTACCACCTGGTACCAGCGCACTAGGAGACGGGTTAAAGAAGGGAATGTGGACCATCTTCTCGGTCCTGGGAACTTGGTAGAGAAACCAAGTTTAAAAGGAAAGGTTTGCTGTTTTGCAGATTTTTACATTTAAAACACGGAGAAACGTGTCCTTCCTCTGTAGCTTCTCACTGGATTTAATAGAGTACCAAAACAGTGATGTCATGTCATTAGAACCCTTCCCATATTTCCATTCAGAAGCACATCTTGGTGAATAATGGGTATTTATGTCACCTTGAATAACATTATCTCATTTAAATTTTCAAACAACTGTAAATGAGATACTATTTGTTCAAATTTAGAAATTCCTGCATTCCAACTGTTAGTAAACTTCCATACATGATAGCTGAAGTTACTTCCTGTGCAAACAACCTCTCGGGAAGAAATAAACATATTCTCTGGCACAGATGTAGCCAAGAGTACTGATCTGTGAAAATGTAACTTGTTTGACAGTTAGTAAAACCTATTATAAAGCATACTTTGCAAGTTTTTGTTTCCCCGGTAGAACATTAAAGACAAGCTTAACTACACAGTACTTATACTGTGAGTCATTAAAAAGAGATTTATCTGGGTTTTTTGAATGCTTTAAATCGTTTTGCTGGCTTGTATTTAGATCCCAAATGATGCTACAGAGTAGTGTTAAATTGCTCATTACTAAAGCTATCACTGATGTTGTGCTATGTACATTTACAAATGACAGGGAAATAAATCCATATTAATAAGGTCCAAATTCAAAAACAGGCAACCCGTTTTAACAGTCTGTATAAGCACTGTGCAGTCACCACTGCCTGAAAAGGGTCTCTGCTGAAGGAAAACAGTCGATCAATACAGAAGTGGAAAGTTGACAGCAGCATAAGTGGGATAAGGGTGGAAGTCCCCTGTTTAATCTGATCAGAGATCAGCTTCACCTTTGGTCCTGGAATGGTTAAGATTAAGATCCGGATGGGGAGAGCTGGTCCCCGGTCAGCACCTGAGAGGGAGGAGGGTGAAGGGGTGCTGACCTAAAGTCCAATCACCACAGGATCTGAGGCCACTGCTTATCAGCAGATAAGTGGGCGCAGTAACCGTTTTTGATCATCTGTCCTGGTGAGTAGAACTCAGTGAGAGCAGCAGAATGGTGAGTAGGACTGTTACGTTCATGCATCAGCTTCTTTGGGTTTTTGTTTTGGCTTTTGTTTTTTTGTACAGCAGATGGGATGATAAGTATAGTTTTGCTATATGCCAAAATCCCAAAACTAAAATCTAAAATCAGACTATTAGGGCTGTCAGTTAAACTGACAGCTGGAATGTACAGCACTATATGAAATCATTTAGGTACAGTCTTTTGTTGTATGGTATGCTAAAACGGCATGGCTTTACTCATTTTTACAATAAATATGAAATATAATCTATATTCATAAAATATTGAATTAAGGTAACATTCATGTGTTTCCATCTTTAGACCAGCTACACTGACAAAGGAGAAAAGGTAAAACATTGTTTTTTAAAAATGTGTCAGTTTCTATAGTAACCCATACGCAGGTGCTATAGACATATTGATCCTTTTTTCAAAGATATATCGTGAATGTCACACTGTCACCCATAATACAGCAGTGCTAGAGCACATTCTGTTCAGTTTGGTTGCAGAATTAGCTTTTCCAGAACAAACACATTACACATTATACATTAGAAACATACATTTCTCACACTGAATTAATCATTAACATTCTACAATATCTGGTGATATACTTTTTTTAGCCAGAGAGAGGCAAATTCCTGAGGTTTCACCATGTGAAGTTTTGGGTGGGCAATGCTAAACAGGTAAGTCTTATGAAGTGTGCAGTATGTATGAAGAGATCTAAGCAATACGCCTTACATAAGCAGTGGCCATTTTCTGATGCCCAACTCTTATACATGGGTGTTTTTCCATTTGACTTTTAGACAGATCCCTGTGTGAAAGTGTAGATCAAATAGAAGAACTCACAGAGTAGATCAAATAGAGTAACTCACAGAGTAGATCAAATAGAGTAACTCACATAGAGTAGATCAATGAGAGTAACTCACATAGAGTAGATCAATGAGAGTAACTCACATAGAGTAGATCAATGAGAGTAACTCACATAGAGTAGATCAATGAGAGTAACTCACAGAGTAGATCAATGAGAGTAACTCACAGAGTAGATCAATGAGAGTAACTCACAGAGTAGATCAATGAGAGTAACTCACATAGAGTAGATCAATGAGAGTAACTCAGAGTAGATCAAATAGATTAACTCACATAGAGTAGATCAATGAGAGTAAGTCACATAGAGTAGATCAATGAGTAACTCACAGAGTAGATCAATGAGAGTAAGTCACATAGAGTAGATCAATGAGTAACTCACAGAGTAGATCAATGAGAGTAAGTCAGATAGAGTAGATCAATGAGAGTAACTCACATAGAGTAGATTAAATAGAGTAACTCACAGAGTAGCTCATATAGAGTAACTCACATAGAATAGATCAAAGAGAGTAACTCACATAAAGAGCCACTTTATTCTAAGGATAAGAACAAAGAACAAAGAAAAACCCGCTACAGTACTCTGAGTTGCCTCATAGTGATGCAAGGCCAGTTGTGAACAGAATAAATAAGATACTTTTTTACTCTTTTGCTTTTTTTGATTGCTTGTTTTGTTTTTAATCTTTTACACCATGGAACATGGGACTTTATGAATACTGTGTGTTTTTGGCAGAGATGAGAACACAGTTAGTGAGAATAGGGGATGTATCTGGACACGTCAGAAAGACTTCCACCTTGTCCACTTTGTCATCTTTCTGAAATAAAATGGAAAAGAAATCATTTTATACCCAAACTTGTTTGGAGTTTCAGTAGTTCATTACACAAAAATGACAATTTTTGCAAATATGAATGTTATTCAAGTACCAGTAAGCTACTGTTATTAAACTACTAGTTTAATTAGATGTAGTTCACTACTCTCCAACACTGGTAGGCCTGTCCACCTCACTGATCCTGTCCACCTCACTGATCCTGTCCACTTCACTGATCCTGTCCACCTCACTGATCCTGTCCACCTCACTGGTCCGGTCCAGCTCACTGGTCCGGTCCAGCTCACTGGTCCGGTCCACCCTGCAGCTCACTCTTTCACTGGGTCCTCTTGTAGGCTGCAGCCTTCTACTGCGACAAGATGGGTTTTGAGCCTGTGGCATACAAAGGCCTGGAGACTGGTAGCAGAGAGTTGGTGTCTCATGTCATCAAGCAAGATAAGGTATGTGTATTGACCACACACACACACACACACACACACACACACACACACACACA
>NC_137504.1:21395000-21417500 GCF_041902795.1 Electrophorus electricus
CAAGGCTTTCTACTGACACACACGCATTCCAGCAAATGCACAGTCGATGCACACCAGGGAATGTATATACTGTGCTAGATATCACTAATGCAGTGATGATAGAATACCTTGCAGCATTTACCCAAGCACTGTTTACCTCAGATAGTGTCCAGTTCACACATTTTTAACTTTACAAACGTCCTACATTTATTGAGTTATACAAGAACTGAAACTATAAGTCAATAAAGCCACTGTTCCAAAAAGTGCTACATATCACTGTCACTGATTGTTTTATTCCCCAGTAAAAAAAAAAACATTTGAGTTTGAAACTAAACAGGCTTGAGCACAGGCATTCTTTTGCTTTACGTGTCAACATGGACACACACACCAGTTTTTGTTGGGGCAGTATTCGGGCAGCGCACTTTAGTTTAGGAGAGACACCGACCGTTGTTCAATTTGGCACTGGCTTGTATTTACTTGAACAGGTCAGTTTGTGAGACATGCTGTCCTGAACAGTTGGGTCAGATGTAAACAGAGGAGCTTGGCAGGACCTGCAGAGGTCTGGCAGTAGGACAGACCCAAAGGGCGGGTGAAAAGGGGGCAGTCTCCTGCGCAGCCCCCCATCCAAGCCCCCCCACTACTGTTTGCACAGGCTAGTCATGTTCAAGCTCTTGAGCTAAAAGACCACTTGTATATTTGCTCATACATCACTCAGGCGTCCTGCCACAGGCTGCAACTCAGCAACAACGCCTGCTTGGGGCCCGCGCACTGCTTGAGAGAGCCACGCTTGGCAGATACTTCAGAGTAGAGTTCTCAGGCTTGCCCCAACCCCCGGACTCAACAGCCTGCGGTGCTACACTATTAGAGTCGTGTTAGTTACAACTCAAATTACTGTGTGATGAGTGTGCATGTGCTACACAGGGTTTCCTGAGCACATGCAACCTCTAAATGACGTGTCAAGAACGTGCAAAGCAGATCAAATCAACAACAGCAACAATATATTTTTTTATTTCAAAATAATTTATTTGTATATAATTGGAATGATTCCAGGTTGATACATCTATGATGCCAGTTGTAAGTTTCATAAAGATAAAATTCCAAAAATGGGAAAATAACATTTTTCATTTTCTCAAACCTGGACAAAAATGGATAAATATATTAGTAAATAAATATATTAGCGACATTATCATATTGAAATGTTTTTATTATATATAAAAATGTCTATGATATATAAAATACAACACTTTATCTTATTGTTTTTTTTTTTACTTTTTTCATTTCTTTTTAAAACTTTTTTTTTTTTACACAAAATATTGAAAATATACTGGCATACCCCTTCAGTTTCTGGAGGAAGTTTGCTCTATTACAAAGGCAGTTTCAGCTCATCTGGCATTGAAAAAAAAGGCAAATAATGAAAATTTTAAAATAAAATAAAATAAACAAAATACAACCAAAACACCTTTACTGTTCAGTGATAGTTTTTGATTTCCCAGATGTTTGCTGGTAACGGTAGCTACATAACGCTTAGCTTGTTTGGCTTCAGGTTCCACTCTTAAATCATCTTTGACATGTTTGTGTCCTACACCAAAGTGCTGCTTGGGTAATTGTCATTTTAAGACAAAAGTCTCTAAATAAAGTATCAGCAGAGATCAATTGAAATAAAAAGCAACACAGAAGTGCAAAGCAGATCTCTTATTAGGCAAGCCTATGGTAACTAAAGTATGAGTGCATAAGACAGTCGACCGACTCACATCACACGAACCTCAATCGTTTTCCTTATCATTCGTTTGCATTTTGTTTTGTTTTGAGTCACTGCCTTGGCGTTCTCAGCAGACATTTACAGGTTAGGATAAATAGTGGTTTACTCTGGGTGTCTGAAGGTTTTCAGTTAAGGTTTAACTTAGATTCTACACAATTGTGAATTTAAAAAGGCACCAATAAACTTTATATGGCCTTATTTTTCCATCTTTAAAAAAAAAAAAAAAAAAAAAGTTTTTAACCCTGGTGTTCTATAAATAAAATGTTAAAGGACCAAAAAACTTCAACCTTAGAATGTAAAACCCTGAATTCATGAAGTAAGGCTGGAATGCCAAGTTAGAACCACACATGTATAATGAAAACACCCTTTTTGAAAGATATTCAAATTAGGATTAAATTTTTGTCAATTTCAAGTGTTTTATTGTTCTTTTTTGGGGTTTCTTAAATTCTGAGCACAAAAGACAACACCCCCTGTTTAGCTACCCATATGAACATGGATAGGTATCGCAACATGTTGTTGGGATATTCCAACTTGTAAATAAAACACACTGTTTTATATATATATTACTGAATACAGTATTTAGGCCAATAAGTATGTGTTATTAGTTTATGGACGCGTCTTTCCTCTCCTCATTTCAACATGAAGAACGGACATGGTGTGTATGAAGACAAACATCTTGCAATAGGCATCATGTAGTAGTAATCTGGACAAGAGACACCTCCAGTAAGCTTGTACGCTGGCGACTGTTTCTGACATGACCACGTCCTTATGGATAATCGAAAGGTTCATTAAATGAGGCAAAGGGTCAGAGGTGAAAGCATGTACTTATGGGATATGTAGTCCTTCCTCAGCTCGATTATCATGAGCACATGACAAAAATATTGGGAGCCAATGTGGAAAAATGACCAAAGCAGAAACAGCTTCACAAATGTCTGCCATATCCCTAATGCTCCAACATTTTCAGTCAGTTTGCTTTGCATGAACCAAGAAAACAAATTCGACACAAAAGATGCGAACAAAAAAAAACAAACCACGACACAAACGACAGCTGCCTTTCTCGAATTAACGAGCACAAGACCCTAAACCTTGAGGACCTCTGAACAGTCCGCGAGGACAGATTATATAAACCTCTCTCTTCTGGGTTACCGTTTATCAGTACACCACAGAGAGGCTGCCAGGCAAGAATCTTTGAAGTACCATCTTATAAACAGGACTTTTCTGATTGGTTATCTGAGGTAGGCCGAAGGCTGGCGAGAGAGGGAGAGGAAGTCCGAGCGTGAGAGGCCGAAAGAGAGAGACAGTGAGACACAGATAGAGAGAGAGAGACCACACTTATCCATGAGCCGTAGTTCTAAACACTGAACACAGCCCAACGCATTACATCACTTCTTAGGATGACATCATGACCATGGACGCTGGGGCCAGGCAGGCACACAGATAAGATCACAAGAGTAACAGGGTCAAGCATTTTCTAAGGGCATTTTGGAACACATGAGCTGCTGGTTCTAATTTGATTTCAAGGATATTAAGTCATATGGGGGTGTGGAGCACTGTTTGACCACAAATGGCTGCACATAAGAACAAAAGGCATTCTTCTTCTTCACTTTATCACCAACATCAAATACTGTTATGACCAGAAGAGATAACTAGTGTGTCATCACACAAACTACAGTGCTGGTAAACTCCCAGAATGGGGCGGGGGGGTGGGGGTCAAAAAGACTCTCAACAGTATGGTATGGGTATGGGAATGCCTCAGCTAAGAACATCTGTGGCATCTGCGATGCGTGGAGGTAACTGAGGGATTTTTGGACTTGGGTTTTGAACGAAGGTTGAAGAGTTTGCATGGGAAAAACAAAACACAATGATGCAAACAAATCACTTAACAAATCACTTTTGTGGTTCACACCCTCTTCAGTTCACAGACTAACATATGTTAAAATATCACAGAAAAGAAGATATTGGTGATAAGATTTTGCTGGGCCCAATCTTCATATTATACCCAATATAGAGTATTTGGAGAGAACCATTGCTATTAATTATGACCAGTGGAATTGAGATGGTGGTCAGAATCTCTTGCTCAGACAGACTTCACTAACCGCCCAATTCAGAATAATTACAGGCTTACAATTCTGGCTTTGAAGAAACAACTTTGGGAACTGATGGATTCTGCAAAATGAGGCCTGAATGGAGATGTGGAATTATTCAAAAGACTGTGAAAGAGAAATGGAGAGAGAGAGAGAGAGAGAGAGAGAGAGAGAGAGAGAGAGAGAGAGAAATTCAGAGGGACAGCCAGCACGTATTGTTCATTCGTACTCTCTGTATAGCAGCGTGAGGTTTGGGGATGGAGAGTTCTCAAACACCAGACTCTTCTTCTGATCCTGTTGACACACACACACACACACACACACACACACACACACACACACACACACACACACAGGTCTCAGAATAAAATCTCTTAAACAAGAAGGCATCTGGTCACTTATAAAACATTTATATTTAAACCTATTATATTAGGTTTAAATATAATATATACCTATTATATTTATATTAAAGGAATATTCCAGCACTAGACCTCAAAAAGATTTCTAGGATTACAAATAACTTAAAAATGGTTTTGCAGTGTTTATCTGGCAAATGCTTGGTTTTAGAATTACAAAAACGACCTCCATGAACTTCCATGAGACATAATTTCAAAATGGCCTCCATCTTTGTCAACTCTTCATGAATGTGCTCTGGTTTAAAATGAACATGGATTCACCACATGTGACATGGACACCTTATATCTGTTAATCCGAGAATAAAATGTCACATCAGGGAAGTTGGTCCTGCTTCTTTGGTGAGTGTAGGAATAAAGGTAACCAGGGGCAACAGTCTACTTGTCAAGATTGTTTGTAAATAACATTTTATAGTTCCAATTTTAAGCAAGAGCACTAATTTACTTATTAGTATTTTACAGAATAACCTGGGAACATGATATCACTAAACTGATGCTTGTGATGATCTTTTCCTGACCCGAATATTATGCCCGTCGGAAGTCTGTGAGAGGTCTTTTTAAAATCACCTTTCATTCTCAAACCAAAGATTTGGATTTTCTCAAAACTTTAAATTGTGCATTACTTTGAATATGCATTACAAAACCTTGTACATGCATTACAGCTGCATTGCAGATGGTTACACTTAATTGAATTCTTGCACAAAGATAATACTCTATTTTAAAGGAACGTAGCAACTGGATAAACAAATACATTCCCCTCATTCTGATGGTTGTGTACTGAGGTTTGGTAGTACAGTTAAAGCGCTTCATGATATAGACAAAATATCACATTGCAATTATTTTTGCTGTATCCTGCATATTGTAATATGCCTTTTGCGGTATTAAACTAAAAACGCTGGCGAGCCTTAATCTGAGATGGTTAAGGCATCACGTTGACTCCAATTGTTTGTTGTATCACACTAATACCTTGATTTATGAAAACAACCTCAGAACATCATCACATGCATCAGGAATTGGTCATAATGCTCACAGTGACATCAACAAACAATATATCGTACCAGCCCTAGACGGGCACGGACTCCTTTTCATCTAAGATGAAAAACTACGCTGGGTAACACATGCACAGAGGCTTACTGTGTGGGCTTTGAACGTAGGTGTACTCACCCTGATTATTGCGAACAGTTTGGCAGTAAAGACAGATGTCCATGGGCAGCTCGTGCCCAGGGCTGTGGTGGGCCCTGCACAGCTTTCTGTCCAATGGGATTCCCGGGCCCTGGAGCTGGGGCTCGGAACAGGCCTGCTGCACCCGCTTCTGCCACCCCCTGTGCACCCCCCCACAGCAGGGCCAGTCGCCCAGGCCGCCCGAGTCCAGGATGAGGGGAACGGGGAGCAGGGTTGGGGCCATGTCCGGGGGTGGCGGGCAGCAGTAGCCCCCAGTCCCCTGCCCATAGTGGATGTGGATGCTACAATCGTCCTGCAGGTCCACACTCTGGTGGAAGTGCACGGCCAGCGGGGGCCCCGAGGGCGCGTCCTGGCCGCAGCCGACCGTCTTATGCCGGTGCGGCCACCCGGGGCCCTGACGGCAGCATGTCGTCGACGGGGAGGCCAAGGCCGAGCCGGAGGCCGGCGCGGAGGGGGCCGCGGCCGACTGCGGGTCCGGATCCCGCTCCTCCGGCCCTTTGGGGCTCAGCCTGTCCGTGAGGTCCAGTTTGGGGCAGTGGCAGGAGGTGTGCTTCGCCCTGCCCGCGGGGGAATTGTTAGCAGTAGCTGCGCCGGCCAAGCTCCCCGCCCCGCCACTCCCCTGCTCATCGTCAGAGGCCCGCCCAAGCCTGTGGCCCGCCTCGGCCTCCTCGTAATAGTGGTGTCTGTGTCTGTGGAAATGCACGTGGCTGAACACAGGCTGCTGCAGCACCGCTTCCTCGGGGCAGAGAGCCCCGCCCACGGCCCCGCCTCCCATGTGGTTGACGCCCGAGTCCAAGGAGCGGGGCCTGGGTGTGGCGCCCGGACCCTCCAGGCTGTCGTGGCCGGCAGCGCAGTACACGAACGGGTCGAACTCGCTGCTGAGCGAGCTGCGGAACGTGGACCAGCTCCCGTAGACTCCCTGAAGGCTCACGTCCGTGCAGTTGAGCACCGAGTCGCTGGACGAGCCGTGACACGGGCCCGAGCTCGAGTCGCTGGCAGGCCCGTCGGGGAAGTAGCCGCTGCGCTCCGTGCGATAACTCCCCCCCGAGCAGCTGCCGTCGTCCTGCCGACCCTGCGCGGCCCCGCCCCCCCCGCGGCCCGGGTGGTGGTGGTGGTGGTGGGAGGCGGGGTTTGAGGCGTGGTGGGGCCGGCTGCCTGGGGCCCTGCCGTTGGGGGCGGGGCAGCGGTGGCAGGAGTGGCGCGGAGCCGGGCAGGGGTGCCCCGCGCCGCGGCAACTGTGGCCTCCGGACACCCGGTGAGCCCGGCTGCGGTGCCCGTCCGGGGCGAGGTGGTAGCTGCAGGCTGCGCCCAGGGGCCTCCCGGTCAGGCAGCGGAGGGGAGGGGAACCGCTGTAGTGGCCCAGCTGGGGGTACGGCCCGGACGGGCCGCGCGGGTAATGGGGCCGCATGGGGAAGGGCACAGAGTGCTGGGAGTAGGGGTGAGATGGAGAGTAGTGGTGGGCGTGCAGAAAGGCCTGACTGTGCTCCGGGGGAGGCTGTAGTCGGCCTCGCTGCGACTGGCGGCCATTCAGCTCAGCGCCTGTAACAGCCAGAGACTCTGGTTAGGAGGAAAAAGGGAGGACCAGCAGACGGATACAGAGACTCTGGTTTACGTCAGTTCTGGCGCAAGTTGGATTTTACCACGTACCAAACAAATTCACCAATACAAATACTGCATATAATATGCAGTATTATAAGGAGCGCCAAAAAACACCGACGACGTTAGTGGTTATGAAAAAAAGGCACTGGACAAAACACAATGTCTTGGATATTATGTAATGCCTGGCCACCTGGCCCTGTTTATTCAAACACACGCTAGTAGAAATCGGGTCGCGCTATTCTGACCCGCGCTTTTTTTGGCGTGCCACCCATTCTTATCATTGACTTGCCATGTCATATACAGTACAGTACACCACAGAGTGTATCGGGCAGTCCCACAGGATGGAATGATCAGTGACAGTTTCATTAGTCTACGTAGCCGGTGGGTGAGTGGGGCCCGGGGCTTTACCCATGATGTTGTGCATGCAGAGGGGGCAGGTCCGATGCTGGAGCAGCCAGGGGTCCACACATTCCCGATGGAACTCGTGCATGCATGAGATGATCCTTAGGTCCTTAGGTGCAAACGAAGAGAAAGCGTTACCATGGACACCACAGCACGGCCAAGCACGCCTTCTGACCAGGAAATACTCGTCACTTATTAGCACGTGTAAAGGAAGCATTCTTTTAACCTCTTAGCATGGAAATGGGTTCACAGAAGGATTTCTTTCTAAGTGTTCCAAACTCGTGTTCCTTCTGGTCACCCACAACTCCCCTCACCTGTCCGTCCAGGAACTCCTCGAGGCAGATGGCGCAGACGGGGCTGGAGTTGGAGCTGCAGGCGGATGCCCGGCCCCCACGCGTCCGCTGCGTGCCCCCTGGGCAGCCCTGGGAGCTGTACGTGCGTGTCTCCAGCCGGCTGATCGCCCGCATGGTCTGCTGGTGCACGGAGTCCTGGGGAGGGAAGCGGAGAGCCGTCAAGCCAGGAAACGAGGAGTGCCCCTGGCTCTTTCGGCCGGGGCACTCGCGCGTGTGTGTGCACGCACGCTAAATCTAGATTAAGGTCTTGGTCGGCTTTCTGTACTGAAGGATGCAGAGCCTGGGGCCCCAGGTCAAAGTTTTCCAATAATCGGAGGTGTTGACCCCATTTGCTCCGGTTTGTGACGATGATGTGGGTGGAACGCAGTGTCTCAGGAAGCCGTCCGGACGGTGCTCACCCTCTGGCCCTCCCTCTTCCTTACGCTACTACAGACAGACCCGCCAAACCTTCATGCTGACCACTCGCACATCTGCTCGTGCGTCATTTACCTTTAAGGATATCACTGCATCCCACACCAATACTGCTCTGGCTACCTGGAGCAAACATAATGTAATAAACACGGGCTGGTTATGAGCTGGTCCGCCCAAATGGATTGATCCTTCCCGAGTCTGGGAACTCCTGAGGTTTCCAAGGTGTGCGCGTGATTAGTGAAGGGAAAGTGTGTCTCACCCAAGTTCTGTTGGACCTGCATCGGGAGCGGAAGGTGAAGATCGTGATGATGGCCAGCATGACCATCACAACCGTCAACAGAATGCCCACGTCATAGTGGGGCTAGCAAGACAGACAGGCCGAGAAATAAGCATTGGTAATGAAATGCGCGCGCGCGCACGCGCATGTGTGTGTGTGTGTGTGTGTGTGTGTTCTCTCACCCATTTGTGGGGCTCTATCATGTCAATATGAACCATGGCCTCCTCATTCTTATTAACAAGTCCCATGAGCTCCTCAGCATCCACTGCTTTCACCAGCACCACGGGCCGCGGGAGGGAGCTGGAATCACGCAGCTGTGTGTGTGTGTGTGTGTGTGTGTGTGTGTGTGCGGAGACAGGAGAGACTGGGTCAGTATTTCAAACATTTCAAGGAAATATCAATGTATTTACAGACCTTTTTTTTTCCCTTTCACCCTTATTCCTTAGTCTTTGCTACTTTTGGCACACGTGTGCGCACACACACACACACACACACACACACACACACACACACACACACTTACACACACTTACCTCATGAGCAGCACTGGCATCATCAGTGATATCAAAAATGACAGCCTGAGCCCCCCTCTGCAGAGCCAGGCGAGCCTGAGGTAGAAGGCGAGGGAGAGAGTGAGACCGGGGGGGGGGGGTTCGGGAACGCCGCGGCTGGGAATTAAACTAACATTTCTCAAAGTTTAGATATCATAGCTGCCAGTAGATGGCAGCGCGACTACACGCCGTTACAGTATGCTAGGTTAAAGTCCGGTAATTATGCAACCCCACCTCCCACCTTCACCACAACTGACCTTGTGTGTTGGAATGTGTGTGTGTTCGTGTGGGTAAGTGCGGAGCTTTGTCACACCGGGACCCCTGCACCTCCCGTCCTCACTCTTACGTGAAACTGGCATTTCTGAAAAAGCCCATGTGTGCAGAGGCTCGAGTCCAAACTCTATACAACCACCCAAACAGTTCTAGTGAAACACAAATGTGCAGTGCACGCACACGCACACGCGATGTTGGTGAAACGCGTACTCAGCAACGGCATTAATCACCAGTTAATGAGTATACAATGGCCTTAACGGACCTGGCCCTTTAACACCTCAAACAGCTGACAGGGCAACAGAGAGGGAGAGGGAGAGAGTTAATCCATGACTAACACGCAGACACTCACTGACTTCCTCCCACTGTATGCACTTACTGTCCACTATCCCTTCCTCATCCATTCTTGGCTAATAAAAAGCTTCTGATTTTTCCTCCCGCTTTTTTTTATTAGGGGGGGGGGGGGGGGGGTGTCATGGAAACGGCCTGAAAAGGTTTTGGATTATAGACGCCAGGGATCTCAAAGGGGGACTATTATTATTTTGGCTCGTTTCCTTTTTTTTCTTTTCTTTTTTTTTTAAAGCGGCGTTTCGAGTAAAAGGACAAAAATGCCAGAATTCTCTTGTTTTGCTCTCCTCATAGGGTCATTTTACCCCACAAAATGAGCAAAATGAGGGACCGCATACACACCCTACAAAGGGGGGGGGGGGGACTTTTAAGGACACAACCACATCGCTGTTTGACACAGTGATGGAGCCACAGAAACATTGTCAAGAACCAAACCAAATAATAATCTATAGCATTACTTTAATGTGGCCGTGGGGCTACCAACAGCAGATTTTAGAGGTATGCTTGACTCCAAGATAAACACACGCAATGCCTTTACGTTACCACACCAACCGCCTTACTCCATACGCGATTTCCACAATTATTAACATCGCAGTAGTAACGCACAGCAATGTCAGTATAACATTACAGACGATGAACAGAGCACGAAGGGCGGGATGACGGTGGTCGGAAGATTTGTTCAACACGGGGGATAACTACACGAACGCAACATAATTCAGTATAATTCGCCATGGCACAGTTAGGTTGCAGTGATAAGGCAAATAAGGCAAATTTCATCGTTATGATCCCGTAACCATTGGCAACAACCTCTCGCTTCACTAGCCACGATTTCGTAAGGGCAGATCTGACGAGGAGCAGGAGTAAGGATCGGTACAGCAGAGCGCTTCTGCCTGCACGTCCCCTCTGGGTTTCTTTAACATCCAGCACCTGGCAACACACCTCCACGCCAAAAACTCATCAAACAGCTACAGGAGGCCACGGGGCACGGACGATCACAGATGGAAAAAGTATTCTCTCTAACCCCCCCCCCCCGATGATCCGTTGATTTAAAACAACCCATTCACATAGCGGAGGGCACACATGTCTGTGTGCATGACATTACGACACTTCATTTTTATTTTTCCTAAAAATAGTATACATCATGGCTTCCACACTAACCAGACGAACGGAGATGTTTGAAGCGGGTGCGAACAGCCTGCTCTAAATTGTTGGGAAGTCATTAGAATATCCTTCCTCTTGCTCACTGGCTCATTTGGCTTGTCGGTTGTTTTTCCGGGTACTCTGAAGCCAGCTGCCAAGTTTGTACTGCTGGTTTTGTAAGTGCTTCAACTTCTGTTATACCTCCTCCCAACTCCTGTCCAGGCTGGAAAGCTGATGTTCATAAACCAGTATGTTGTCTGCCCTCTGTATAGTGGGAATATCTGTAGGCTCTGGCTCCTGGAGCAGAAGCAGAGCCTTGGCTGGGTCTGGCTGCCTGACACTGGCCTTGGCTGGGTGGGAGGGCATGTTAACGGGCGTAATAACAGGGTGCACGACTGCCGGGCAACTAGGCCCCTCCAAAAGCAGGAAACAGTCCTGCAAGTCTGTCATTTCCCTGTTAGCCCTGCTGAGCTTGTCCACAGACCTACACACACGCGCAAACACACGCCCACGCCCGCACAACACCCATCCAGAACGCGAACTACGTACGCCACAACTCTCGATAAGAAACACAGCCAACATGCATGGTCTCTCTGCCTCTTCCTTTCACACATGCAACAACATACTCACCCCCCACCGCCCACACACACACACACACACACACACACACACACACACACACACACACAAATGTATATATTGGATAAATACAGATAGAACTACCTTCTATTAGGAACACAGAGTAAACAGTAAACATATTCAGGAGTTTAATGGGGTTTAAGGACATAACAGATGAGAATGTGAGAATGTCTATGGGAAATGACAAACGCACAATCGCTTCTGGCACTGACTGCAAACTTTAATGGGTCGGGTTCATGCCAAATGTCACTGCATGGCTCTTCACATGTGCAGCAGAGAGTAAAGGAACAGGCTCGTCCGGGTGGCAGAACCCGGTATGTCATCCTCATTCAGCTTCAGGAGTCATCCAGAGGTTTTTATTGAACGGCAAATTAATTGCGGCGTCTTTCAATGCGCTTGGTGTGTGCTTAGTGTGTGTGTGTGTGTGTGTTGCTGGCCTACTAATACCTGATTGGGCGCCTCAAGCAGGAAGAGGCGGTGCCAGAGATTAAAGGCTGCGTGTTTGATGTGGGGAAAGAGGAGGAGGGAAATACAGGTGTGTCGAGACAAGTAAACGCCGCCCCGAAAGGCCCCGACCAGGCGTGTGTGAGACAAGGAAAGACAGACAAAGGCTAAAAAAATGAATTAAAGAACAAGTTGCCTCCAATCCATTTAGCACTCCAAAACCTTTCCACATTTTCCAATCACTCTCTACTCCTTTTGGTTTTCTTTCTCTTCTTTCTCTCACTGTCTCACACCTGGTTTTGCTTTTTCTCTCACTTTTACTTTCTTATACTCGCTTTCTCCCACACATACTTTCTCCTTGCACCTGTTTGTGCTGCCTTTCTCGCTCTCACTCTGTCTCTCTCTCACGCTCTCTCCCACCCTCTACGTCTGGCACAGATTTGAAATGCAAAGTGCAAGGCGACAGAAAAAGGCCACAGTCATCTGATAGGCTATCAGTACTTAAACAGACATCAAAGCGTTGCCGTTGGCGACAGAGCTGATAAAGGCAGGGAGCATTGAGATCAGGGCCAGACCTCCCGCACACATACTCACACACAGGTGTGCACGAACACAAGAACTCGAAATAATATGACTATGCACTTTTATAAATAACGTATATTTTTATTCACATACTTTCACATATTTCACATATAATTTAGTGACTGCAACTGAATAGCCAAGCTTCATCTGAACTGAATTTGTACAGCTTCAAACCCAGAATCAGTTTTTTTCGTTTGAATCCTCCAAGTTTACTGATTCCAGATCAGTATGTGAAACACTACAACCACACGGCTGGACAGCACAAATCTTCCACTTGAGCAGTCAATTCTTTTAATGCCTTGTAAATACTTTAAAAAAAAATACTTTCAAATATTAAAAAAATGTTCAAAATAAATCAGTGGTTCAGAAGTCTACTTTTACTCCGACTCAAGTACACGGTCCTTGAAGTACAAATAGGTCTACGTAAGCTTCATTTTTAATACTTTTCCTTTAGTGGCTACACTGGCAACTGAGCACAATTCACGTTTGGTTTTTCTCAGAGTAACAGAAGCCCCGTGTACACGCTGACATGTCTGAGGCCTGGAATGAAAACAAGCCCATTGAAATGGCACAGCTGAACTCCTGCTTTCTTTCTGTTCTTCGTTTCTCCCCAAACCCCTCTTTCATTCATCCCATTATCTAGGAAGACGGAATGTTTGACCAACAATGACCTCCTCAACACACCTCTCCCAAAAGCTTGTTCTTCCTGGAGATCTTTCTTCCAGACCGCAGAACGCCATTCCCCGTCTCCTTGCGGAACTGCTCATACCTGCCATCTTGCCACGCGCAGCGCTGGCAGCATGACAAGCACATGATTAGCTTTATGTCGGCCTTATGATCTGCATTGTCAGCCTTATGTCAGCCATATGTCAGCCATATGTCAGCCTTATGTCAGCCTTATGTCAGCCATATGTCAGCCTTATGTCAGCCATATGTCAGCCTTATGTCAGCCATATGTCAGCCTTATGTCAGCCTTATGTCAGTCTTTCCTAGGTCTGGCCCCAGTGGGTCTCTACACAGCATTTTTAATGGCTCTGGCAGAGAGGGGAAAACAGTAACATGTGGACTGGACTTCAGGTAAGGCTTCTGAAGGCTTGAGAAATGCCAGGAAGTGGCTTTTTAAAATATTACTATACTGTACGCTATGGTGAAATGGCAGCAAGTTGAAGGCTCACTACAACAGATGTGTTCGATCCGGTCCACATCCGGCTTTTGTTCTGTCCCAATTTACACTCCTGAATCAGGCAGGCGAGGCTACAGAGAACTTATCTGGCCAAGGACTGCTGGCAGGTGGAGCAGAGTAAATACTTGGACTGGATGGTGGTCCACAAGGACTGGACTGAGAACTTCCGTACAACAAAATAATGAGGTATGCACTGTACACTGGAGTCATCTCCCTTAGCTAAATTATCAGAAAAACTACCTTTCAATGTGAAATTGTATTGCCACTGACGGAAAACTGTCAAGACACACGCGCGTAGGCCCACGCGCACGTGCGGCCTTTCGGTGCAGTAAGCTGGTGCTGAGAGTTAATTGGCCAGGTTTCCTGTGCTGATTTTCGTTTGGTGACAGATAATGCTCTGCTTGGACATCCTGTTGTTTCTCCTGCCCATGCTGACTCCGCCCCCGTGAGTTTGCCACGGCTGCCGCTCTGTTACCTGCACGCATCCTCCTCCGGTTCGCAGCCCCAGCTAAGGCCGGGTGACGGAGGTGAAACCGTGACGGAGGTGAAACCGTGCCAGCGAGTGCTGTCGGATCCCTCTCAGCAAGGCGGCGCTTGCAGCGGCGCTTGCCAGCTTGTAGTCCCGTAAACCACTCGCTGTGCAGCCAGTACCACAGGTACAGAGGCCCCGCCCCCATCCCGTACGACGGCCACACGACAAGACCGACCCCCACTGAAACGCTCTGGCTCGCGGCTTCCCATAGGTCACGCTGCCTTTCTTTCACTGACCCCAAATCAGTTTTTCGGTGTCTCTGCACATCGACGATGTGATGCTGCTCCCAGCACATGCCCCACCGGGCTCCTTGGTCCTGGGACCAGTGGCACCGCTGGAAGGTTCTGAACGCTTGCAGAGTGATGAAGGGTTGCCGGGATGATGGCACTGTTTTCTATATTTGAAGGAGGATTGTGGGAGAATTTGCCTAGACTTGTGAGGGAGAGGGAGAAAGAAAGGGAGAGAGAGTGACAGAATGACAGAGAGAGAGAGAGAGAGAGAGAGAGAGAGAGTACAACAGGGAGACTGGTATGAAGGAGAATGAGGAAAATGTCTATTTTATAATAAGGTTCAACTTAATCTCCTGTAAGGCATCCTAAAACCCCTCTTCTCTCTCTCTCTCTCTCTCTCTCTCTCTCTCTCTCTCTCTCTCTCTCTCTCTCTCTCTCTCTCTCTCTCTCTCTCTCTCTCTCTCTCTCTCTCTCTCTCTCTCTCTCTGTCTGTCTCTGTGTGTGTGTGTGTGTGTGTGTGTGTGTGTGTACAAACATGTATAAGCTCCAGGCCTGCTTCAAAAGCCTGCTTCACATGCCTCCGCTTGCTACCACCAGAAAAACATTTTCAGAGAAACACACAACCAAAGAGAGAGAGGGAGGGAAAGACAGTGAAAGAGAGAGAGAGAGAGAGAGAGAGAGAGAGAGAGAGAGAGAGAGAGAGAGAGACCCAGGGCCACCCGTGTGTGCGTTCACGTGCCTGCGTGCGTGCAACTCATTATATTCCAAGCAGCCAAAATGCTAGCATGACTTCTGCTTGCCAAACCCCCCACCCCCCGCCCCATTTCAAGAAGGGCTGTTGCAGTTCTGCCTCTTGGAAGGCTTTAGCCCACTTGATCCACATAAACAATGTTTTGTATGAGCCTCTCTGCACATCTCTGTGTGTGACTGGGGCTGAGAGTAAACACTACCACAGAGCTCCCGGTCGCTTGCTGTTACTACCATTCTCCCACGCGTCTCTGAGGCATCACTCGAAGTAAAGGAACATTGACCAGTGGTGAATAGCAGTCCATTGTCAACGCACAAGTGGCACCGAGACTCCATTTTAATGCTCTGGCATTGGTAGGTTACCCTTGAGATAGTCTGAACATCGGACTGAAGCAAAAAAATAAATCACAAGAAGTAAAAAGGTTGTACAACTCATATTGTAAATGCTTCAAGATCCCAGAGACTGAATTCTCTCGCAAAAACCTACAGTTTAGCTTGTAGTGCCAGTAGGGCCTGTTCACATGAGGCAACGTGACAAAACAGGTGCCAACCCCGATCCCAGTCATAGCAGAAACAAAATAAACTGGTCTCAGATCAGCATTAAAGGGCCTATACTTGAGTTTAAAGTCACAAGGTGCACCGATGAGGACGTCAGGTCATCATCGCCTGCTAGCCAAACATCATGGGCACTAGAGGTAAAAAAAGAACCAGATGTACTCCTCAGCTATCAAATCGAACATTTTCTAGGTCGTGCGTGAGTGCCCCATTCTTTGCTGACCAAGCCAAAGTTTTCGAACGTGTCACGTTGTCACATTTTGCCCGGCGCGCCAGCATGCCATACACGGCCCGAGTTCTTTAAGTCCCACAGATCGTGGCAGTGTCAGAGCACGTCTGTCCCGATGTTCTAGAAACCGCTCCATGCATGGATGCTGAGCGAACGGCACCTGATCGTCCAAAAGAAAGAGCAGGAGACACCGACCGGGCGGGTCCCGCTACAGGAGGCGTGACCTTGGGCCACGCCTTCCCAGCCTCCTGGCAATGACCTCACCATCACCCTGTCCACCGCTGCTGCCCACAGCACTCATCCTCTCACCTGCCACCTGTCTCTCTGTGTGCTACCCCTCTCTCTCTCTCTCTCTCTCATGGTCTCTGTCTTTTCTTTCCTCTCTTCTTTCTCTCTCCCTCGCGCTCTCTCCGCGGGCTTGCTATTTGCAGCAGGTTTGTGAGTTCATGCTCAGTGTTTGTGTGTGCGTGCGTATGGAGTCATAGGAACAAGAAACGAGCAATTCAGTCTTTGATGTGGCTGAAGCCCACCCTACACCGCTAACCCAATGATATCACTCCTGCCGTCTGGAGTTGGCAGTGTGTGTCTGTATGTGGGTGGACTTGATCAGCACATTATTTGATTATGTGTATAGTCGTGCTTTCCTTAATATGTCTGTGTGTCTGTGTGTGTGTATACACAGCGAGGAATCCAAACAAGCCAGATCTCATCCATCCATACTCGCACTGAACTGGGTTCTTTTAAACACACACTTTTAAACTGGGTTCAATTTAAACACACACTATTTTTCAGGCTCGGATTCATTCAAGTTAAGTAGTGCACACTCGCACTACTGACAGTCTGCTGTGCCGCTGCTCCAGTCTTCCAATGTGTGTGACTGATTACCTCATCTCCCATCGCACACTCTCTTAAATTCACTATGAGTTATGAGTAACACATCGAATTCTTCAAGAAACGAATAAAATCAAACCCTGTTAGCTCACTCCCGAGGCCCATGACTCACTCCTGTATTGGTAAAGGCTGTCGCAATTTCAGCTCAGCAGATCTCAGATCTGGGCTGATTGACGCCGCGTCGTGGTGTACTTGTGCTGTGCTAGTGTGGATGGCGGCCAGCACTGATCAGTACCAGACCTGGCTGAGCCGTCTTTGCTATGTGACCCTAGTCATCAGGACAGTGAGTAAATACACAAATCCTGGGCATGGCGAGTTCAGTAAATACCGCCATGGGTGTTATATGCTGGTTTAAGCACACACACACACACACACACACACACATTCCCTATACACCACAGCCTGGTCTTTCACCCAGAGAGAAGATCTATAACTCTTAACTATTCCATAGCATTTCTGCTTTCAAGAACTAATTCCTTAATAAATCACCATTTTTGCTGATCTGAGATCAGTGTCCTTAGCTAAATGGTCCAGTTAAGTTTAAAAAAATTTTTGTTTTTTTTAATACAGCTCGCTCGGCCCAACCCTAGACCTGAGCCACTGAGCTCCGGTCTGTCGCTTCCCCTTTCCCACCTCCAGCTCGCCCCCGTCACGCTCGCCCACGTCACGCACGCCCCCGTCACGCTCGCGTCATTCACGCCCGCGTCATTCACGCCCCCGTCACGCACGCCCCCGTCACGCTCGCGTCATTCACGCCCGCGTCATTCACGCCCCCGTCACGCACGCCCCCGTCATGCACGCCCCCGTCACGCACGCCCCCGTCACGCTCGCGTCATTCACGCCCCCGTCACGCACGCCCCCGTCACGCTCGCCCACGTCACGCTCGCGTCATTCACGCCCGCGTCATGCACGCCCGCGTCACGCTCGCCCCCGTCACGCACGCCCCCGTCACGCTCGCCCCCGTCACGCTCGCCCGCGTCACGCTCGCCCCTGTCATTCACGCCCGCGTCATGCACGCCCGCGTCACGCTCACCCCCGTCATGCTCGCCCGCGTCACGCTCGCCCCCGTCACTCACGCCCGCGTCATGCACGCCCGCGTCACGCTCGCCCCCGTCACGCACGCCCCCGTCACGCTCGCCCCCGTCACGCTCGCCCCCGTCACGCTCGCCCCCGTCATTCACGCCCGCGTCACGCACGCCCCCGTCATGCTCGCCCCCGTCACGCTCGCCCGCGTCACGCTCGCCCGCGTCACGCTCGCCCGCGTCATTCACGCCCGCGTCACGCACGCCCGCGTCACGCTCGCCCGCGTCATTCACGCCCGCGTCACGCTCGCCCGCGTCATGCTCGCCCGCGTCATGCTCGCCCGCGTCATTCACGCCCGCGTCATGCAAGCCCCCGTCACGCTCGCCCCCGTCACGCTCGCACACGTCACGCTCGCCTCCGTCACGCTCGCCCCCGTCACGCTCGTCCACGTCACGCTCGCCTCCGTCACGCTCGCCCCCGTCACGCTCGCCCCGTCATTCACGCCCGCGTCACGCTTGCCCCCGTCACGCTCGCCCCCGTCATTCACGCCCCCGTCACGCTCGCCCCACCCTCCATCTCTTCATCTCAGGCCCTCTCTCGGTTCGCCTGGGCAAGCCCTGGCCTGACAGCACGCAGGCATTTTCACGGCCTATTAAAAAAGGCAGGACGCCCTTCAAACGGCGCGCTTCAGTGGGATCAAAGAGATAATACGGCTGATAGTAAAAGTTCCAACCCAGGGCTCCAGGGCTCAATATAAAGACCAGAAGTAATATACGTCTCCTCGTCTGCTGTGCGCGCTGTCGGTACAGACCGTAACGTATGGTCTCTCGTGGGATTAATGGAAGATTCAGCTTTGCGCTTCCGGAGCCTGTGTGTCGTTTTCACTACGAGCGCATCTGATACAGCTCGGACTGCCCATTGCTAATCGATACGTCAGCACAGAGCCAGCTGAGGAGGCATACCAAAAACAAAACAAAACAACCAATTAAAAAACAAACAAACAAACAAACAAACAAAAAACGGACCTGCCTAAAAAAAAAACAAAAAAAACAACTGGGTTGTATGCTTAGTTTTATTTTTAAACTCCCTTTCTTTAACAACAGAGATGTTTTAAATCTGAGTTCGGGGTGGAAATCTATCCACATCCCGCCCACACCTGGCTCACTGGACTCTAGCAGCTACAGCAGCCGCAGAGAAACGAGAGACTGGGGGGTGGGGGGGTGAGGTATTTTAATAGCAGCAATTTAACTGTTTTTCAGTGGCAACATGTCACTCAGTCCCCTCAGCAAGGCATGCTGAGGTATATTTAGAGGCAGATTCCTGTCTCTCTCTCACACACACACACACACACACAATAACTCATGCTGTGGCTTTTTCTTGTTACATGCGATGGATGTGACACTGCAATGTGAATGCCGTCAGATGTAAGAGCTTCACATAAAATAACAGGAGCAGTTTTCAGGTCAAAGTTAGCTGTCAGGTGTACATAATCACACACACACACACACACACACACACACACACACACACACGCACACACACACACACTCCCTCTTTCTCTGACACACAGACCTAGAGTAAATGTAAATGAACTAACATCACAATGTCCAGCACACGAGGCATCTTTCCCTCCATCTCTGACATAGCCAGCAAGAAAGCCATTCCATGATTTCAAACTAACATGACAACTTATTCAGTCCTTCATGTGCAGCGCTCACACACATCCACACTCACAGACACAAACCGCTGCTATTTTGGAGTGTGTGACTGCGCTCAGTGGTTTCTCACTGCAGAAACAGTTGAGCAGTGTGGCAACAGCTAAAACTGTGGTTACAGGCACAATTCATTACAGTGCCTGACCTGAGATCAGCATCTCGCCTGCTTGACTCATTTTAACAGGCACAGCACAAATGATATCAGGTCAGCTGCAAAAATTGCAACTTCAAGTGGAGGATCATAGTTCTGACAGGATAGATGATGTGTTTCATATTAGAAGGGCTGAAACTGGCAGAGAGCGAAAGAGGAGAGAGAGTTTCTAGATTGCAGTAATAACGAGAAACTACTCTGCATCTTGGGAAAGAAGAGTGTACTGATTATACAAGCATCTAAGAGACAACCCCTTTGGTTGGTCAGTATTGTTGATTATTGCCTGGTAATAATTTGTTTTGTTTTGATAAGAAAAGAACAAAAGAAAATACATTATGTATTTGCCCTTTCCTGGTTATGTTGATTTGCTTAGACAGTAATGTAAAATTATTGATTAACATTATGAATAACATTCATGCTAATAATTATAATAATTATACTAAAGTAGGAGGGGAGCCTGGAAGCTCTACCATAGCTGTACCGCAGCTCTACCGTAGCTCCATCATCACAGCTCTACTGTAGCTCTACTGTAGCTCTACCATCACAGCTCTACCGTAGCTCTGCTGCGGCTCTACCGTAGCTCTACCGCAGCTCTATCATCACAGATCTACTGCAGCTCTACCATAGCTGTACCGCAGCTCTACCGTAGCTCCATCATCACAGCTCTACCGTAGCTCTACTGTAGCGCTACAATCACAGCTGTACCATAGCTCTACCATCACAGCTCTACCATAGCTCTATCATCACAGCTCTACCGTAGCTCTACTGCAGCTCTACCATCACAGCTCTATCATCACAGCACTACCATAGCTCTATCACAGCTCTACCATAGCTCTACCACCACAGCTCTACCTTAGCTCTACCATAGCTCCACTGCGGCTCTACCATCGCAGCTCTATCATAGCTCTATCACAGCTCTATCATCACAGCTCTACTGTAGCTCTATCATCACAGCTCTACCATCACAGCTCTATCACAGCTCTACCGTAGCTCTACCATCACAGCTCTACTGCAGCTCTACCATCACAGCTCTACCATCACAGCTCTACTGCAGCTCTACTGCAGCTCTACCATCACAGCTCTACCGCAGCTCTACCATCACAGCTCTACCGCAGCTCTACCATAGCTCTGTCATCACAGTTGTCACTCGTCGTAAGTACAACAGAATCAGCATACAGATAGCAGCAGTCAAGATAGATAGCAGAGAAGATAAGAGAGGTGAGACAGGTGGAGAGAGAGACAGCAAGCAGAGAGAAGATAAGAGGCGAGACAGGTGGAAAGAGCCCCAGGAGATGTCAGAGCTCCATATTATTGATGTTTAATGTTTAAAAAGGTGCAGAGCAAGCCGGTCAATTCTAAACACGCTGACAGGACCTAAAAAGAAAATGAAACACACATACGTGCGCGTGCAGACACACACACACACACACTCCAATCAATCAGCATTCCAGCCAAGTGACTTGAAAGAAAGTGTGTGTGTGCACGCATGTACAGTATGCCTGTGTGTGCATCAGTAATAAAGCACCTTGATTTATTAAAAAAGCAGTTACAGAGCAGATAACACACACACACTCACACAAACTCTTTGAACTCATTCATGTGTCACATCTCTTACTTGAAGAAGTTCTCTCTTATCTCCAAGCTGTGTCTCACAGCGGATTTACAGCCGTTTAGTTACACGCGTTTGCTATGAGCGCTCCACGCAGTAAGAACAGAGCCCAGCACTGCACTCTGTTTTGTTTCAGATTTGAGTTTATTTTATTTATTAGTTTAACCAGGTTCTTCTTTCCTTCTTTATTTTCTTTATTCAAGGACAGACATCTGATGTTGTTGTGCTCTGTTTGATGACAACAAATCCATTCATTCGTTTTGTGCATCATCCCTCTGCGTCCTTTACTTTCCTTGAGCTGCGACAGTCACTTCTCTCAGTGGCATGACATGACCTCTGAGCCGTGACCTGTGAATATAGGCAATGGGCTGTAGGTCAAAGTGCAAGGTCAAAGTTCAAGGCTACAGACACCAGAGGGCTTAGCTGTAATGAAGACTCCAGTTTGAGCATCACATAGCAAGACCTTAGCCGGAAAGTCGGTTATACAATAAGATTAAATCTGAAACCCGGTTTTAATTAGATCGGAAAGCTGTTTTACCTAAAGACATTCAACAAGTGTTGGCTTAACGGAGATGTGCAGACACACCCCCACACAGTGACTCCACTCCTCAAACCTCTCTATCCAATCTGGGCTCCATTCCTGAACTAATTCCATCAATCACTCCTCACTCACTCAATCACTCCTCACCTCGTGCTGAACATCTTAATAAACACGCGCGCGCACGCACGCACCTCTGCATACACACATGCACGCACACACACACACACACAATCATGCATGTTTGCTTTTCTCATTTTCCCTCTCCGACTATAAGCCGAAAGGGAGAGGGCCCAGGGCACACCTGAATGGCATACCGCATACCAGCCGGCTTTGAAACAGGGGGTGGGGGTGGTGGTCCACAAAGCCAGGAATGCCGAGTCCTGGTGAATAGAGGAGACCGGAGCATTTTCCTCGTTCCCTCAGGCCATCGCCTGACTGCGAAACCCACATTTATTCGTCCAAGTCCAGATGAGGGGCTGGCTTCTCGGAGTGCTAGGGGTGTCAACGACACCCTGGGGTCCCAGGGTGCACCAGCTGGCATAGGCACTCACCGGACAGGCATGAGACTGGCCTGTTAACCTGCAAAAGGCCAACCCCCGGATGTTGGGTTACACCCTCCTGTGCTAGACGTTCTTTTACACACATAAAAGAAGCTGGGTGT
>NC_137504.1:21425000-21435000 GCF_041902795.1 Electrophorus electricus
TCAGGCCGGCGTTCACCCTCCCGAGAGACATGTCTTCATGTGGGTTTCTAAAGGCTGAGAACAGAACAGCCAGGGAGATGGGGGACTGGGAACCAAAAAAAATAATTCAGTCCCGATTTCAGCAGGGAGCTCAGACCGCAGAGAGCAACAAACAGTCGCCATCCCAGAAGTCTGGGGTGGTCAGGGCTGGCCGTCTGTCTCTGCTGGAGAGTGGACGAGATCCCCCCCACGACCCCCGCCCCGAGCCTTTGTAGTCGTGATTAAAAGCATTCTGCCGCCATTGTCTAAATCGCCATCAGCAGCCTAAAAATAGTCAGGAAAGACAAAATTTGACAGTCTCAAAAACAAACAGTGGGGCAGCGAGCAGGGAAAAGTAAATACTGGCTGTGGTGAGAAGTCAATAATCTTTTTTTTTTTTCCCTCCTCCCTGTTCGCCCTGTGGGTCTCCTTTTGTCCCGTGCCAGCAACCGGGTTAGTTCATGTGTTGCCAGTTTAGCTCTCTCTCTCTCTCTCTCTCTCTGTCTCTCTCTCTCTCTGTCTCTCTCTCTCCCCCCTGCCCAATTAGGCTTTAGATCATTTCTCGAGCCTTCAATTTACTCCCATTCAGCGATCACAGACCCAAAGGACCTTCTCGACAGCTTCTGTTCCGTAGTTCAGGAATGACGCCCCTGTGACGGACCGGGCTCCTCGGCCATCTGAAAAACGGAAACAGCATACACACGCCCGATATTCCAAACCAGCAACCTCTGGAGGAAGACGCGCATCGTGGTATCGTTGCGAAGGTGGTGTTAACATGTTAACGAGGGGAGGGACTTTGTGGGTGAGTGACAGGTGCTGTTGTGTAGTTGACGTCGGGGTGGCCCTTTATCCCCGTTTCAAAGGCTTTGCCCCCTGAGGGCTGGAGACAGCCAAGCCTAGTATGTGTCAGGAAAGAATTCCGTAACCCCCAAACCTCTTGCCCCCACCGCCTCTCCAACAGCAGCAAAATATTTGGCCAGTGAGCCGGCATGTTGTTCGGACCCGGTTTCCCGTGACAACCTGCTCTCTAGTGTGTGTCTATGAGACTTCTGTCACAGCTGGGATTTTCAATCAGCGTGTCTAATCCAAACAGCACTGCTATGCTCTGCAGCATCCTGGCAGGCTTCAAATTCACACACACACACAGACACACACACACACACACACATCCAGCGAAAGAGAGCTGGATTGTATGCGACACACACGACTGTGTGAAAAAGAGAGAGAGAATGTCCATTTGTTTGTTTATGTGTGTGTGCGCATGCATGCTCCTCTATCCTCTGCTGCCATGGGTGTGCCTGCCTGATAACACACATGCTAACGGGCACTCCCTCAATACCGAGGCTAAGGGCCCCTCCTCCACACACCGCTGTGCCTACTGACCCTGCTATGGCCGGAGGGGACTGCTAACTCCAGGGTAAAGCTGCCCCACGTGCAAGGCCTGTGCTGGCGAAGGAAAGCACAGTCAGGGCTGGAGTAGCAGCACGCACGCTCTTCGAATCCTGCAGGGAGCTGATGAAACCCACACACACATGCTGGCCACTTACGCTTGAAATAAATCTAATTTATTGCATAATATAATGCATCCTGCTTTGTTCGCTGATGCATGGTATTATTTGGTGTATGAATCTGACACCTTGAATATGATAAAATGTTGTCTTTGTTAAAATTATATCTTTTAGTGCTGGGTTTACTAGCAACACTAATAGGTGGAAGAGAATGATGGGTCTAATGGAGATGGATGAGTTCCAGTGTGGGAGAAATACACACACACACACACACACACACACACACACATTCCTAAACACTCACTAACATCCTCACTTGATGAAGTGTTAAGTCCAGTGACTAAACAATTTAATATTGGTCATTAACCCAACACTGCTACTCACACAGTACTAGAGGCGCTGGCCGTTTTGAAACGTTTGGTGATGAGGTTTTTGTAAATGTGGATATAGAGAGGCGGCATTCCTTAAAGATGCTGTAATCGACGCCACAGCTCTTCCCAACTTCTGCCAGGCCTCGCCGCCGGAGTCTGGCACCTCCCCCTTATTCCACCCCCTCCTTCGAAACCTCACTCTGAAGTGCCTCTCTCTACACCCGTGTGCATTGGGCCAGTTATCTAGCACTGGCAGGAGCCGGACGAGCCAATAAGCCCAGAGACGGCTGAAAGGGACGAAAAGACGGTTTAGAGAAGTGGTTCTGGCTTACTGCAGCTTTAATGCCAACGCGCCAGAGTTTAGCTGCAGGGAGTAGGACCGCTCTCGAGCAGGCCTGATAGGAGCACTGCCACCACAAAGTGGTGTAAGAGAGAGAGAGAGCGAGAGAGAGAGAGTGTTTGCTGAGTCGGTGGCAGAGGCGTGGAGGGGCATCTCTGTGCTGGTGCTTTCGGAGTACTGGTGGAGTCACTTTCCACTCTGCTGTCTTCTGAGACAGAGGGGTGAGAATGGGAGACAGAAGAGCGAGAAAAAAAGCAGTGAGCCGAGAAATCGATACTATAATGACTGCGGAGCAATTACGGTACTAGAGAGAGAGAGAGAGAGAGAGAGAGAGAGAGAGAGAGAGAGAGAGAGAAAGAAAGAGAGAGTCTGTTTGTCTAGGGAGTCAATGAGAAGGATTTTGAGGTATTGTGGCACAAAGACACATGGGGTATACCGGGCCAGAAAGAAATGAGGCCTCTGTAACATCATCCACTAGAATCACCTTCAGTAACCTCACATGGACAGGCAAAGGACACCCTTTTAACAGCCAATGGCTGAATTACTTTCTAACTGCAAGACTATCTTATTGCAATACTTCTCAATTCTACTAGGTATCTTATTATCTTTTAATTTTGTTGTCAACCCCTTCGGTTCTGTTATCATTCTTAATTAGATTAGCCAAAAAGATGGTTTCGGGTCAGCAGTACCTGTGTGTGTAAAACTGTTTACTGATCCTTGAGTCAGTTGAAGTCAAACGCTGCTGCATGTTATCCAGCAGAGGGTGCAGTGCTACTGAAGGCATACTGCCCCCACACACACACACACACACACACACACACACACACACACAGGCACGCAACACACAAAATGACTCCAGCACTGATGAGAGGGTTAATGCAGTCTGTGAGGCCACTAATCCCTAATCATCAGATTCCGGTCAATAGTGGGAAGTCCATGCGGTGTGTCCTCGTGATGTCCACATTACTACCCTCCATGACAACGGCTCAAAACCAAGAGATAGTGAGCACGGCTGGCGCTACGGATCTCAGAGCTGCGAACAAGGTAAACAAAGTCTTCGCCTCTGCTAACAGAAGCACGCTGTCTCGCTCCAATGTTTGTATCTCTCTCTCTCTCTCTCTCTCTCTCTCTCTCTCTATCTCTCTCTCTCTCCATCTCTGGTACCATGGCCACAGTCTCTCTCTCTGGTTGGTTGTTTATCTTGGAACTGGTGTGTTCCTTTGCCAGGGACTGCTGTTTTAAGCATTGGGTTCAGGAGCACTGTGCAGAGCAGGTGTGTTTTCAGGTTTTCGAACAGCAGGAGGATGTGTGAATGCAAAATACAGCTTTAACACCGACGGCAGAAGTGATATAACAAGAAAAACACAAGAAAGAGAAGGGGATCGAAATCAAGTGATGGAGCATGAAGGGATAGAGAGGAGAGATATGGCTAAAGAGACAGAGAGACACACACAGAGAGAAAAAAGGAAAGAGCAGGAGTGTAAGAGCAGTGGAGTGAGTTGTCCAACACATGCACAGATGGAGAACTCGGGTCTGGAATGGCCTGTTTCATTACGGAGGCCTTAAAGAGAGACAGGTGTCACCTGCTGTCATGTCTCATTTGAACCTACACCCACACCCACACCCACACCCCCTGTACACGTACGTCTCCAGCCTTTGGCCACCCCAGTTTAGTTTTCTTTGCGTGAATGGCATGGTGTGTGTGTTCTCTGTACCCACCGGTCACAGCTGATGGCCACCTTGTACAGATGCCCCCTCTTGACTGATACAATCTCTCTCCACTTGTCCGGTTTCCTGTTTTTAGTGTGTGTGTGTGTGTGTACGTGTGTGCGCTCTCTCTGTGTTTTTTACGGGGTCTAGCAGCCTAGGACGCACTGACAAAGAGATGATTGGGCCTTGCAGGTGTCTGTCTCTCTCAGTCTCGTTAACATACACACACACACCCCGTACAAACCTGCAATAGCGTCAGTCTGTCCTGGACACATATTGCAATTAAATTCTCACGCGTGCGCACATGCGCACGCACACACACACACACACACACTCCGAATTAGACCCAAGTCCACATTCTGTCAGAGGCCAAAATAATGAACTAGTTACTCTTTATTCAAAGCCTTTGGGGAACCCTAGCTGATGTGTTGTTTCAGCTGCAGTCTTTGGTCGAAGGGGGTCATATTAGAACAGTCTCACGACACTAGCATTAGCGATGACGCTAGCCTTGGGAAGGCTGACAGTCAGCTAGGCAGAATGGGAACGATCGGTTTTCACAGGCGGGAGATCCCACCATATTCCCAAGCCACCGGGTCCGAAACCAAACATTCCTAACATTAACGCTGGGGCCCGGGACGGCGTAGTTCGCTTCCAGACACGAGGGCAGCATTTTATGACCGCATCTACGCGCGCCAAGCGAGGCCAGCTTTGTTTATGTTTATTTGCGTAGTTACGTTGTAACGGAGCCTCAGAGGTTAGCTGGCCAGAGGGAATCCCCAGCAGAAGAGCCAAGACCCAGTCAGGCTAAGGTACTGTTTTTGTGGCGGCCAAACAAACACTGAACGCTACAATACCCGATCTGTCTCTGCAAATGAGGGAACGCGCGCTCTTTCCCCCGTGACTCACTCGCCGTTGGACGGTCCGTTGCTAAAACGGGTAATCAAACACAAACTGGCCTTCTAGACAGAGGGAGAGATGCAGTCATTGTACACACAAAAATCTGAAAGTCCACATCAAGGGCTGCGTATTTTATTGTTGTTTCTTTTCTGAGTGTAAACATGACCGGCTCTCACAAACAGACGCCATGACAACAGACACCACATGACCTCTGAGCACCAATCAATTATCAAAAACCTAAACAACCAGCCAATTAGAACCTAAACTTCCTGCGTTGGGCGAGTATCTGTCGCAGGGTCCAAGGCACCTAGCCAGCACTACAGCACAGAGAGAGAGAGAGAGAGAGAGAGAGAGATAGATCCTCCCGGAATACCATGGAAAACTGAGAGGCAGGAATGCAGACTTCTCTCAGCAGTGTAAACATCGCCAGGCTGCAGAATCCTGCCGCTCCTCTTTGAAGTTACTGACCCGCCCCTCTCTAACTCTCTCTCTCTCTCCCTCCCTCCCTCGGTCCCTCTCTGTGTGTGTATCTATTATGTGCTTGCTCTCATTCCCACTCTTTCTTCTCCCCAATCTTTCCCCTCATCCTCTATTTCCCCTTTTCTCTCTGTTCATTTTGCAACACTGATCTTCACTGGTGATAAGAGGGGGCACTGGAGCAAGGAGCTATTGGCCAGCTGGGACGGAAAGGTTGCATAACAATAATATCTCGCGCACACACCACACACACACACACACACACACACACACACAGTCTGCACCTGCACTTGTTTCCCATGTATGCTGTTATAATTTTATGTTTGGGAAGGCACTCAGGGCAGTAGTTTACTGGATCTGTCTCTCTCTGTCTTTCTGTGTTTGCTGTTAAAGTAGGAATGTCTCCTCTGTACACACAGAATTGGCAGGACCTGACACCACATTAACACGCTGCATCAAATTCCATAACATGGTGCAGGTAAATGTTGTTCAGCCCTAGAACATAAACATGGATCCCAGCGCATGTTTGTGTGTCTGTCTGCACACGTGCGTGTATGTGTTCCGCCTGTCCTCACACCAGTCAGAGGGCGTGGCTAGGGTGAGACAGAAGGGGTCATGGAGTTTGCGAGTGTCTCACCTTGCGCCTGTCTCCCTGCCTCCCTGACAGACTGTGTAATTGGTGTCTAGATTAAGGGATTCAGTCTGCTCCACCTGCTAAATGAGACCAAAATGCTCATTACACACAATTACCAAAGCCTCTGAAATCCTGGTCTCTGCACACTTTGCCCGTCTCTAGACAGGTAATCTACGCAGGCATACGCACAGGCAGCAGGCTGCCGTACAGGGTACGGGACTTCCAGGGATATCCTGTTCTGACAATGAATGCACATGCCTGTACGCACGCACGCACACACACCAGCAGTGGCACACCGGCAGATACGACCGCAGAAGGGTTGGACACACAGCACTTAGGAGAGGGCTTCCATTTTCACGGCCTGGTGCCACCTGAGCAGAACCGGGAACCCAGGCGCCAGCGGACAACCGGGAGAGAGCAGAAGGAAAAAGAAAAGAACGTAGGAAGAGAGAGGTACAGAGAGAGAGAGAGAGAGAGAGAGAGAGAGAGAGAGAGAGAGGGAGGCGGGGAGGGTGAGAGAGGGAGGGGGTGGGGGGTGGGCGAGAGAGCTTCCTTTGTTTCGCACAGGAAAGTCATTGGCACTGAACGAAAGAAACAGAAAGCCAGGGGCCGGCGGTGGCAGCTGTGGAGGGCAGAAAGGGTGCGTGCGTGCGAGCGAGCGAGCGCCTCCCGTTTCCACATCGCTCCTCTTTAAAGTGTATTTTTGACATAATTACAGAAGAGCGCAAAGCTTCTTGAGTCATCTTCGCGGCCTGTACCACACACACACACACACAAAAGTTCCCTTCTTCCACCGCAAGAGGCCCTTCCTTCAGGCTGGAGCTCTGAGTTGTGTTTCGATAAACCTCTCACTCATGTTATTTCCCCTGGGCCCCTCCTGGTCTTCTCTGCGAGTGACTGGGCCATAGGCAACAGGAGGCGCAACAAACAGGTCCCTTACTCAGCAGAGACCCGCATCCTCCAAAAAAAATGTTTTTAATCCCCAAAAAGAAAAACAAGAAAAACTACACAAGATGTATATAAACAGCCTCCAGAGGTTTTGGCCCAATTCCTTCAGGGACAGCCTGGATTATTTTGTGGATTATACCATAGCGTGTCCTCCCCCACCACCCACACCAGCCCAATGTTCTATGGACATGCAATAAAACTCACTATAAACCTCCACTGCACCATCGCTGGGCTGTTTCTGAGCAAGACTGATGACACGTGTTTTTCGGAGATGAGATTCCTGGCGCAGGTCAGACGTAGACACTGGCTTTTTGCTTTGAGTACCATTTTATTGGCAGTTGCTGTCCAGATTGGAAATCATTCCCCCCGTCACCCGGACAACATATGGACAGAGGGGAAGAAAGAGGACGAGAGGGAGAAAAACACTACCGTTCTCCCGGTTTGTCTCTCCTGGATGTATTTTAAAACCACTACCGTTCTCCCGGTTTGTCTCTCCTGGATGTATTATAAAACCACTACCGTTCTCCCGGTTTGTCTCTCCTGGATGTATTATAAAAACCACTACCACTCTTCCACTGTCTCTCCTGGATGTATTATAAAAACCACTACTGTTCTTCCACTGTCTCTCCTGGATGATTATAAAACCACTACTGTTCTTCCAGTTTGTCTCTGCTGGATGTATTATAAAAACCCACTACCACTCTTCCTCTGTCTCTTCTGGATGATTATAAAACCACCACTGTTGTTCTACTGTTTCTCCTGGATATACTTCCTTTATGGGGCTCCTCTCCTCGTCCACTATAAAAACCTGCTATTTTTGGGGAATATACATGCTGGGCTCTCCCCAAATTTGACCTTACGTCCTCCTGAATCCCAGATGTATCTGACCCTGGGTCCAAAGGTCCTCAGAGCTACCTGAAGTCCAAACTGGTTCAAGGAATTTAGTTTGATAAGTTAGAGTAATTTGAATTAAAAAAAAGAACATCTACAGCAATGTGCCCATTACAGAAGCACCGTTGGTAAGCACTCCAAAAACAATTGGTCTTAAAAATCCTTCTGATGTACTGATGGGGAAATTCATACAGGTTATTTGATTTGATGAGCCTCAGATATTGGAAGGCTAAAAGGCCATCATATTTCCACAGATTGCTTTTGCAGACCTTTGAGGTTTGAGGTCAGAGTTCCTGGAATTGTGGGCCTGGAAACCCATCTCCCTGACACACCAAGCTGTGCTATGGTGACTGGCTTCCGCGCTAAACCACTTTGTCGTGCGGCACGGCACAAGGCATTCGGCTGCGGTGGACTCGAACACCAAAGGAACATCTGGGTGGCTGCAACGTGACACCAGCATCCGTGGAAAAGGGGTCACACGGCTCAACCCTCAAGGGTTACAAAATTCGATATGAGGCAATAACCGATGTACATTTAGTGATCAATTCTCTAGGAGCACCTAGCCAATAGAAACACCTAATTGGCTGTCATACGGTTTAAGTCTGGCTGGTACCATCTGTACTCTTAAGTAATGTGACTGTAACGTGTACATTGGATCAACATTTATTAGCCTCTTATGAGTGACCTGTGTATGACCAATGGTCAGGTGTTAGCAGGGCACCTTTAATATAGAGTTATACTGTAAATGCCTTTGTCAAAAAGGTTTATGCAAATCCTTTTTAATGCAGGACAAATTAATAATATGTACGGAACTGTATATATTAGAGTATCTCCAGATCTCGCCAGGCCTGTGTACAATACAGGTCCTTCCTGAAAGAGGCTATTGGAAAACTCGGGTCTACTGGGAACTGATCAAGTTATGATCTTAAAAGAGAGAGAGTAGATGTTATTCTGGTCATTTGTTCAATAGTGAAATCACGATGAATTGTGCAGAAAGTCCACAGGAGCCAGCCATGCTGGAACTGGCCCCAGCATGACAACAGCGGTGCTCATGACACTTGGTTGCCGTGGAGACATCGGTAGGGCGACCACATCGCATTTCTGCTAGGGGCTGAGGGAATTCAAGGTCTAATCACAGCGTCAGCACCGGGCCCCGCATGCTTTGATGTCTTTTCCTCTTCCATTTTGTGGTCGCTAAAAGATCAAAGAAGATAATGTATTGAAGGCAAGGCCCATAAGTAACAACTGTGCAGTTAAAGTTTTACTTTCATTTCAGAATGAAGGGCAAACTGGTGTGTGTGTGTGTGTGTGTGTATATGAGTGTGTGTGTGTGTGTGTATAAATGATTTGTTTCTTTCTGGCCTCCAGATTGTCATGTACTGTCATTTTTATTGTTTTGGACTGCTTGTTTTTTCAGTCTTTGCCATGGAACCGAGCTCACACACTTCTGGACAGAAGCAAACGGATAGCAGCTGCACGTGGGGACGGCGCTGAGCCATCGCTCGGAAGACTGAGGTTTTGAACCCTGGCTCTGCCATACAGCGGCTGTTGGGGCCCTTAGCTCTCTCAGGGGTGCTGTCCAATGGCTGAGCCCTGCTTCCAAAGATGCTGGGATATGTGGAATGCTGCATTGCATTGCCTTGTGCTGAGCAATAACAGTAAAGTTGAATCTTAATAACGAGTCTGGCAAAAGTAAACACGACAACCTCGTTGTCAGTGTGTCAAGGCTCTGACACGCACACGACAGGTATTCACACAATTGGATGGCTGTCAGCGGGGTCCATTTTGTTTATTTATTTCAACAGAGATAACACACTGAAACTGCTATTTAGAAAGAATACAGTTTAATTACACAGAATTAACGGCTGTCAAGATTCTCAAGATTTAGAATATTCTTTCATTGCTTTCTCGGTTGCTTATGTATTGTTCTGTCCTGACAATGTTTAATAGTTCTATGGTTTTGTTTTTTAAATAAGAAATAGTGGAAACTGAGCAGATTTACCTGATTCTTTTTAAATATAAGAACAAAAATATGTTTGGTAGATGTTTGGTACCATGCAGACCGCAAATTTACACCTTATTGCAACCAGTCAGTCAGTAACCTGACAGCAGGTAATGGAGGAGCGGAGAACTGTCTCAGAGACAAGTTAGCCTAAAACGCTGCTTGACCCTTGACCCCTCCTCAGGGGTGCTGATCACGAACAGG
>NC_137504.1:21437500-21527500 GCF_041902795.1 Electrophorus electricus
ACATGCACAGTATTTAAAAGCAGAGGTGCCAAAAACACATTATTAGAAAGATTATAAAAACATACTGCAGTAGTATTGCCTGAGGCCTTACTGTACATCCAGTACTCAACAAAGCCTGCAATCTCTATCATAAAGAGAGATCGATTTGAAGGTGCGTGGGGAAGAGAGAGAGAGAGAGAGAGAGCGAGAGAGAGAGAGAGATGTGGGGATATTGAGGGAGAGGGAGAGACGGGGGGCCGGGGGGGCAATATGTTGATTCGCTCTTTAGACTTCAATACCACGGTGTGTGGGTGGCACAAACGTCTCAGGAATTCCACAGCTGGGCGCATGGAAGGACTCACGGCTCCGGAGTGTTTGCAACCGTGTTTTCCAGCGTCGGACAACAGCACACTTTCATGTGGTTTCCTTCTCCCACAGCCCAGATTAACTGATCCATTCAGCCTTCCCCCAAGCCTGTGACTCACACTGACATTGACTCATTGAAGACCCTCAGGAGAGATTCCATTCGTTTATTCATCCTCCTCTCCCTCTCTCTCTTTCTCTGCAGTCATGGGGGGGGGGGGGGACTGCTCTGCTCTGCGAGGCCCTCGAGCCTTCAGCAGCATGTACCGTCTTGACTGCTCCGAGTCACCTCCGTTACGGCCAAAGGCTGTCCCGAAGCTGCTGCCTGCCCTTTTCCCTTTGCTTAGAGCCGCCTGCACCCAGCTCACGTCCACAGGCCTTTCCTAACCAGTCTGGGGGGGTGGGGGCGACGGAGAGGGCGCGTCGTGGGATGACACACCAGGCGACTGAAGGGGGTGGGGGTGGAAAGGAGAGGAGAAGTGGAAAAGCAGGAGGGAAGTGAGAGATGGAGATGGAGAGAAAAGACACCTCGTTAGAAATGTTAGAAATCTTCTTCGTGGCGGTAACTCCAGTTTTATGTGAGACTGACGGACGCAAAGAAGCAGCCGGCAGAGGAAGGGAAGGATCGCAAAGAAGTGGACGAGAGAGGAGGACGTGGATGGGGTGGCGAGGATGGGAGGGGGAGGGGAGACAGAGGGAGGCAGGAGGTTCACCGGCACGGGCAGCGGGCCGACGGCTCCCAGCAGGCAGAAGCGAAACGTTCACCCTGACCACGAAGAAACGAGAAGACGGCCAAAAAACAAACAAAATGTAAAAAAAACACCAACAAAAATAAAAGACAAGTGACACACATGGGAGTTCCCAGTGGCTGAGCGGTGTGTGTGTGTGTGTGTGTGTGTGTGTGTGTGTGTGTGAGATCGGTCTGACAGTGCCAAGTTGGGATACAACATAAGCTACAACAGTCAAAGGAACCGGATGAAGAAGCTCCTGGTCTCCTCAGAACATAGAGTCTTTATATGCATGCGATCTGCTTATATATTTGGTTTCCCCATACTATAGTTCTTCCACCTCTACTGTAGGTACTTGAGAAGGTTATAAACATGATTATAACAGGACTGAAGCTTTGCCTCTTAATAGCCTTGAAAATTTAAAAATGGGCTAAAACTGGTACCAGATATTTGGGCATTGATCTCTTATAGGTCTCTCAAGCAGGTTTTCCTTGCAGTGTAAGTACTAGAAACCACTAGACTAGGTTCAAATGGACGTCCAGTGTTGGAAAACAGTGTCACTGTTATCAGATGGATAAATGGAAAGACAAAGGTCCTCCCTAAATGTAGTAAGCTTTTTCAATGTCTGCCATTAAATGATACCGCAGATAGAATAGAATAAAATGGAATAGAATAGAATAGGGCCCACTATTTACCTGCATAATATAGATCTATATACATCTATAAGTCACCAATGCCAGATAGCTTTCCAAAGAACTGTACAAGATGAACCCACAGACTATATACACTCTACACTCTTGTGGATACAGCCCATGACTGAACCTATAGACTGTAAATACTACAGTCTATGGATAAACCACGCCCCTCTTCAGTTTATCCCATATTTGGGATCAAAGAATACACTAGTTGGATTGACCTAAACATCTCTGATTGTAAACTAACTTTATGCCTGGGAACACATACATCTGTTTATTGGCCTCAAACACACTCCTACTGTCTAATCATATTGTGATATTAGAGACATCTTAAATTACTGGGTGGAGAAAGTGTGAAACTATAGGGGAACGTTGTATTAACATTTGATGGGAAATTCTTAGTCAACATTGCCTTAAATATTTACTGCTTTGGCACTGGGTGAAAGGGATCATTTCTGTTTTGTTTTTTGTTTTTTTCACAGAAGGTCCCCAAAATTCCCTAACTGAGTCCTTGTTCCAAAAAATATCCTTGGCCTTCTGTATCCTTTCCTAAAGCAATAACCTCTAAAATTTATAATGCAGTATTTGATACTTTATTTAATAAAAATATCTCTCCTATGTGCCAGAAATGTGAAACAACCAGTAGTGATTTGATCCATGTTTTGGAAATCTGTTCATAATGTGACATCCCGCGCAGCTCAAGTCAACACTGATCCCAGGATCTGGTTGTTGGGCGATTTGCTGGCAGCGTGAATGCAATCTGAACTGTATAATAAAGGAATATTAGTGAGGAAAAGGACAATACATACAACAAAATATGTGGACATTTATAGATCTTTCACCCTCGATAAAGTTGGACTATTTATTTATTTATTTGATTAATTAACAGCTTCATTTACAGCAGACCTGCTCGTCTGGAAATACCCCCTTGGTGTGTTTGTGGGGGGGGGAGTCTGTAAGTGTGTAGGATAAATGGCTTTTGTATGTTACAGTGCAGTGATAAGAGTGATTTTTCCCCATCCTACTTTTATTGCTGCCATTATTATACTACTATTGTTTTCCGGGGGGGGGGGTTTAAGGGAAGGAGAGAAGGAAAAAAAAAGAAGAAAAAAAAAGTGTATTGCTTTTTGAAACTTCTGTGTGTATGAATAAAGCTTTTGAAATCAAAAGGGGGGCGTGGTGGGTGGACCAGGAGCAGGGAAGACAACACACCTGCTGTTGAACTACAGGACAGAGAGCTCAGCCCGCTGGCAGGAGCGGATCTCCTGTGGTTTGAAGTAATGACGACCACAAAAGAGCGTGTTCTCGTCTTATTACAGAGAGAGAGAGAGAAACGGAATGAGAGAGAAAGAGAAAGGGGGAGACAGAGAGGGGCCGAGCGTGAAAGAGAGAGTGAGAGCGATAGTTTGCATCGTTTGGAGGGAGTAAACTCTGCATCTCCTGGGGATTATAAAGGCAACTGGCATGCGAGCCCTCGTCGCTGGGGGAGGAAGTAGATGTGGCCCAGGGTAGTTTCCACATTACACACACACACACACACACACACACACACACACACACACACACACAAAGCAATATCAAAGCCGATAGAAATCCCAGCTGCCTCTGAACAGACATGGCTCCTGCAGCATCTGTAAGATCCATCTCCTTTTCAGCTTCTCACAGCATGCACGCGCACACACACACGTACACATATACAAACACGATGACATGCCTCTTCCCTTGATATCCACAGTGCAGCAGAGCATATGTGCTAGCTTAAACATACGCGCGGGGACGCAGAGATCATGGCGCACACCCCAGACAGACACCTGCGACACTCGCCCCAGCGGACTCGAGCCCAGGACAACAGGAAGGGAGCTTGCACTCTTCCAGCAACAGCTCAGCATGGAACCAGCTGCTTCTCCACACACCATCACTCCCATAACCCGTCCCCAGTTACCAGCTGACCGGTGAGCACGGTGCCGTGCCGAGCGCCAGCAGCCTGGGTTGCCTGACTGATGCGGTGGGGGCGTGGCCAGGGGAGGGACCTATGAGAATGGCTGTAGGTAGTCTTAATAAAACTACCCCCGCAACCCCGGGTTTTAATTACAGACTCTCACTATAGGCCAGAGGGACGGGGTGGGGGGTGAGAGGCGTTAGGGGGAGGACGTACTCTGGCACACCTGTCTAGAACACTGCTACCTGAGGGAAGAGGCCCAGATGCAGACAGGTAGTGGTGAGAGGCCCGCAGCTACACTGCTTTGATCAGGCAGGTGTGAGCTGGCCTCACTCACCTGCGTGCACGCCGCGCCCAACCCCACATCCCGGTGCAGACCGTCCCAGGCACGCCGGAGGGGCTTGTCCCCGACGGAGCAGCAAGGCCAGTGCTGGCCGACCACAAATGGCAGGACCAGTGCAAATCAAAAATAATCATGAAAATATTTTTGAAAAACACACCAGGAAAACTCAATGAATGTGTGTGTGCGTGCGTGTGTGTGTGTGTGTCTGAAAGTTAACATGACAAACTTTAAACCTTAAAAATTAAGCAGAGATTGAATGAATAATAACACTTAAAAATAAGTCGTATTATTCATCAAATATAAACGAAGTGAGAAACTGCACGAGTTTGACCTCTTAAGGATAACAAGACGAGAAAGCAGTTCATTTGAGAGTTGTACAGGCAGTTATGGCTCTGTGCATGTGTGATACAGCGAGGACTGTATCACATGGACGGAAAGAGGCTAAGCAGTACGTGTTATCTGTTCAGAGGTCCATAAAACATCGATGGAACTGCCAGGATGCCATAACTTCACGTTAACCTGTGACGGCCTGACACGAGTCTCCTTCTCTAAACAATGTTATCTCGCTACTTAACACACGCTACTTCACTGTGAGACTCGCGACCCGTCGGCTCGTCATTTCCAAACGCTGCTGAACTGAAGGAAGTCACCGGTAGCTCGTGAACAACACTACGAAACGCAAGCCCATGGCGTATTTCGACAGGAACATGCGATTTATTCCTTTATTGAACCTGGAATTACGGAACCATCATCGTGGGGCTTCCTCGCGGGAAGGTTACCCGAGTGTGCCCTCCAGTCTGTCCGACTGGGTCCCATTCTGCTCATCTGCTGGGAGCAAAGGCCGGCCACGGATTAGCCCTTCACTGGAAGGCTGGCAGGGAAAGCACACGGCCCCTCCTCCTTTTACAGGCCCCAAGCAGCTCGGGGTCAGAGCGAGCATTCCGGAGTCAGCGCTCCGATCGGGCCAGCGCTCCAACGGCAGCTCGGCCGCGTGATCCACGGGAAGAACAAAAGCCGAGAGGGAGAGGGAGGCGCGCGCGTGCGTGTGTGTGTGTGAGAGAGTGGGGGAGAGAGAGAGAGAGAGAGAAGGGAAAATAAAACATTGGTACATAAAAAGAAGCTGATAAGAGATGTGGATTACAGATAAGACATAAAGGGCCATGCATGCAGAAACACGCCAAGGGCTGCAAGATGGAGAGATATGAGCGACAGAGAGAGAAAAATGTTAAAAGGTAACCCGTTAGATGGAAGAAGGGCTAAAAGAGAGAGGGGAGAAGGTGGGGCATGCTAGCATCCTGGCACCTGCCAGAGAAGACTTCGTCACCGGAGCGTGTCGCAGGCAGTGGCCGGCAAGCTCCGCTTCCCCTCAATGCCGCTGCGTGAATGCGCAATCTACCCCCATTCAGCGCGCCATCTTCTGCCACACATGCTCAGCGAACCCCTTCGCCCCCGGCTGCCACGCGACGGCCTCCGTCGGAGCCGACCTTCGGGGCGATTCATATCGGTTTCGCTCGTGTCTGGGTTCTTTCGTCCTTTCCTTCCTTCTTTCTTTAAAAAGTCGGAAACTCGGATGACTGCGTTGAGGATTGCTGAGCTAGACCTTGTTCTGACTACACTCCATGATACTGAATATAATGTTCCTTTACCTAAGGACCGAAAGTCATTAGCAAAATCAGAGGGGGGCGGGGGCATCATGCAGGGGTGTCGCCTCAGCCCTTGCTGGGTTTGACGGCCAGAGAACGGTACACTAGAAGAAGGGAACTATTTATGTTAAACTCATTTTTGATCCGGAATAATGCATTAATGCACTCTGTCATGTAAACTTTACTTAATAGCATATTATATAGGCCTAACGAACTTTATTTATTTATGGTAGTTTTCCAAATTTTGTGTGTGGGTGTGTAACTCTCTACTACATTTGCTGTGTTTCCTGAAAACACCCCAGATGCAGTACAGAGTGCTTGGAGCTGGAGCAGACATCTACACAAATCAGTATGTACCTCGCACACGCGCACGCACACAGGGAGTAGGGGGGCTTTAGCCACGTCCGCCAGACAGCTTTCTGCACAACTGCTAATAGACGGTAGACTCCAAACAACGGCTCTCTCTCATCAAAATTTGACCTGCTGCTGCTGTCTTCCACAAAAGGAAAAGACAACCTCAGCAGAGGATGACCACACAGACGCCTCCACGCCCTTTGCCAGAGGACGCTGCTGGGTTTGCTCTCACTTTCTCATCCTCAGCTAGTCTTACCAGTCACACAGTCAGTTTAGGGCTTTTTTCCCCCCCTTTCACTCACATGCTTGAAAGTGACAGGAAGCACAGGATGCAGCTGCTTTGACACATCACGCGGATAATCCGTCCTTTCTTGCAGGTCGTGTCTGCCGCCGCGGCCCGTGCCGCTAGCCCATAAGCGCACGCTTTCAATGGACCCATAGCTGTCAACCAGGTTCCCGAACGTACACAGCACATCTCGCACAGCTTATGGGGAAAAGAGGGCTTCAGCTAGCCCTTAGCAAGGGCTGGAGACCTGTACCCGCCCAGCCGTGGCAATTCAAGGTCAGAGCCCTCAAAAGCATAAAGAAAAAGCCCGATAGGACCGACTCCTCTGGGTCAAAACCCGGAACAGAGGTCGCGGTTAACGGGAGAGCGGAATTAAAGCAGGCCGTGCTTCCTATCTTAATCAGGACGGATCGAACGCCGGAGGGTTGTGCGAGTGGAGGAGGAAGTCTGGATGAGGGGAGTGAGCGTTTCAATCCGGACAGTCCAGTTTTCAGGCTGCATGTCCGGGTGTCCGCTTCCGAGATGCGGTGGGAGGCCGAACAAGCAAAAAAGGATCGTTTTGGTTGGTTTGATAGTCGAGCCTCACTTTGCTGTCCTGCTGGCAATTCTGGGCCAATCAAAAGCCCGTAGGCAGATGACAAATACAAAGTACAGGTGGAAGACACGTCAGTGGGGAGTCTAGCGGGACTGAAGTGTCTGGTTTTGGCTTGTTCAAAAGGTGGCAGACATATCCGGATCCCTTCTAGATTTATACAGTTTCTAGATTATACAGTGGCCTGATGTAGATGGAGCTATACTTTATTCTGAATAAAGTAATCTCCTCAGACTGCCTGAGAATCTTTTTCCAGACAAAGCATGGTGGTTAGTTCATATGTAACATAGCTATTTTGATACAGATACATGTGCTAAATCCATCAGGGGAGGATGCCATAGTGCTCCAAGCATTTCCAATCGTTTGGGGTTTTTTTCCTCTCCAAATCACTACGTTTCCATGCAGATCTGTAGGACTATAAATCCTTAGGACTGTTTCTAGAAAGGTTTAGCCTGCCAGTTCTGAATAAAAGGAAACGTCTCCGCCATTCTATAAATCTGTGTGTGTGTGAGCGTGTGACAGAGACAGGCATGATCTTATGTTATGGCCTGTCGGTCCTATTTTGGGTGGTATGGTTCAGGTTTATGGGAGTGCGTTAGTGCCACAGTCTGGTCTCGGCCTGGCCTGCCATGTTGGAAGGTCAAACAAGTGCCATACCATTTTAAACAAGTAGGCATATGCAAGGACAGTGCCCATGTAACCCAAGAACTGACACACACACACAAATGCATACATGCACACACACGCACACACACGCACACTCTACAAGGTCCAACCTTGTGAAAGGAGTGGGGCAGTACAGGGACTCTGGATTGGGTATTAAGGGGGGGGGGGGGGGGGGGGGGGGCAGATATAGAGTCCAAGGCCGGTTTTGGCGGCAAAGGGTGGGCGGAGGTGGAGAGTGACATTGGCATTGCAAGAGGATTTTGAAACTTGGATTGACACTGTGTGTGTGTGTGTGTGTGTGTGTGTGTGTGTGTGTGTGTGTGTGTGTGTGTGTGTGTGTGGACATACGGAACAGGTGGTCTTTCTCTGACATGCCTTAAATGCTGGCAGTTAGGATTTCACTCCAGAAGAGTGTGTGCGTGTGCGCACGAGTGAGTCAGCTTCCATGCGTTTGTGAATGTGTGTGTAGGTGTGCATGTTAGGCAGTATGCAAAAAAACAAAACTTTCAATTGGCAGCGTTCCAACAGAAGCCAACTGCATGAAACAGAAGGACTCCGATCCTCAGGCCATGCTCCGGGAGGAAGAGTGTGTGAGAGGACGAGAGATGCTGAGGCACTGGAGGAGCACCTGCAGAAACTGTTTTCAACATAAACAGTATGAAAAATGAAACACACTCTCACTCTCCCCCGCTCACAGTCGCACGCAGAGTTCAAAGGAAATGAGCATGAACGGGTAGGGAGGTTGCCTCACTTCTCTGCCATGTAAATGTACCGTTACCGCTTTTACGCAAGTAAAATGTTATATTGATTAACATAGCGCATTGCTCCCAGTCCTGCGTGCGGGGCTGTCAAACCCATCCAGACCCCTACAACCAAACTCCACTCGTGCAAGGAGCGCGAATTCGGGAACTCCTGTCTTACCAGAAATGGACTGAGCTCGTCTTGCTAGCATTCCCCACTTCCCCAACATCCCTGTAACAGATTAGAGTGTAAAATGTTTTTTGTTTGTTTACGCTACATCGCCATGACGATAGCAGATAAGACAGGCAAGAATACAGCATGCCGGCAGGAGCGAGCGCTGATCTGGAGAGAGAGAGAGAGAGAGAGAGAGAGAGAGAGAGAGAGAGAGGGGGGCGCTTTACATACCTCTCGGCTACAAGCACCGACATCAAACAGCAAACCGACTTCAGCTCAACCTTGATGTTTGTTATGGCATAAACACAATGGAACGGCACATAACCCACAATGTTGTCTTAACTGTATTCACTGACTGTCAAAAACAGCAACGGATACTTCACAACAGCAAGCAGCCTACATAACAAAACGGACAGGCCTACCACAGAATCGTTACTGTCGTCTGTAATTGCCCCATAAAGCTTTATATACCGATTTCTGTTTAATTCCATTAAACTGGCCGTGCTTGTTTTGGGGGAGCTACCTGTTTTTGAACTCTAACAAACGGTACAAAGCTCGCCATATAAAGGCAACGAGCATGCAAGTGGAGCTTTCCAGGTTGAAGTGCATACATTGGGGCATATTTCCACAGGGGGTGCTTTGCCTAAAATAACCTTACCCAGCTTCTATCCAACTTAGATAGGGACAAAAAGTGAGCAAAATACTTCAAAAAAGTTCCCTATATGATTATTGGCACAAGGACATACAACTGCTACATGTTTCGGACATATGGGATTAAGAACAACGCCGTATCGCGCCTAGTGTACATGTACATGTACATGTACATGTACATGAAAGAGACAAAAATGGAAAGAAACATCGCAATCATGGACCAGGCGCAAGTCTCCGGTTTATCTGAGAAATCGACGGTTGTAAAAGTGCAACGATAAACTAATAAAAATGAAGGCGGTGAGCGAGGTGTCACTCCCAAACGCAGTCTGTCGTCACAGACTCGCGACGTAACGCTTCGCGCGACGATAACGGCCGGAGTGCGGCACAAAACAATGACGTCATTTGGTGCCTTTTCGCACAAAACGACGTGACAGATTTTTCTTTGTTAAAAAGTGCCAGTTCTCGCCAAACAGTGACGACGAGCCCGTCTAGCACAACGAAGAAAAATAAAAAATAAAATCACCCCCCGGACGCGCAACACTGGCACTAATGGATCAACCGCAAGCGAAAACTGAGGTGATTTAAACGGTATATTTCCTCTGCGTCTCAAGTTGCCTGTACCGGCACTCTGTCGAAGCTCCTGAAACCCTAACCCTGTCAAACAGGCGCGTCCACCTCCCTCTCTGTCCCTTTGTTTATTTTTTCAAAAGCCGTAGCCCCCCCCCCCCCCCGGAACAATTTATTAAATCGTTATTAAGCCAACGAAGGCGCGCTGCAAAGCCATGTCAATAACTGAGGCAGGGGCATTGCTTGCTCCGATGGGCATGTGGTGGCTGCAACGGACCCCACCAATTGCTCCCCATGAAGATGAGAACATAGCGGCTCATTAACCCTTGCCACGCACCACCCAATCGCCCGCGCACTCTCATGTGCAGCCATGGTGGTCCCGATCCTCTCTCTCCCTCTCCCCCCAACACACACAGTCTACAGCCCACCCCTGCTAGGCATACACGACCGAGACTGGTTGCCTCAGCTTTGAAGATCCAGTGTGAGCCACCTATCGGGTTGCAGGGAGAGAATTCTGCCTCCTCCCCTCTCCCTCAAATGCTGAGGTTAATAGTAAGCTACTGGCTGGGCTTCGCTTTCTCTACCCTGAAAGCCAGGGGACGTGTCCTGACAGGAAGTTATTATGGAGCAAAACAAAGGGGCAGGTCACTTTCTTTGAGCAGGGACTCCGAAGGCCCACCCCCCACGCACCCCTCTGTATTGCCTCGTCTCAGGTCTGTGAGGTGCACGGATGTGTGCAGTTGTGGGCGTGCGGGTCTACTTGAACCTTCCAAGGTCCCCAGCACTTAAGCTGCGTCTCAAATTGCGCACTCTGCACTCAGTCTAATACTTTACACTTTGTACCGTACTTTCTAGTTCCTGGAATTTTGTAGGATAAGAATGGCTCAATCAATTAAACAAATGACAAATTAACATGAAGTACCTCGTACCATTTCCGAAATAATTTTTTTTTAAAATCACTGTGAAGTTTGTCCTACTAATTTGGGTGCTGCGTCTGATACAGTCAGACAGCGAATGCCAAATGCATCCAAGTCACACCTGTGCGGCGCAGTGGAGTTCTTGTCCGGTGTGTCTGCGGTTGGGCAACTGTAACGGAGAACGGAGTCCTTTCTGCACTGGCTCGATACGGTTCCCAGTTCGAACCGACGGCTAAACGCGGCTAGGACACGTAAGAGGCACACCGCGCCATTCGAGGAACAATCGGACTAATAACCCTCTAAAAACCCATCAGATTGTTGAAAAATCTTCTTTTTTTTTTTTTTTTTAAAGAGCAAGCAGGGACCACAGCAAAGCAACAGAGCTAAGTGCTAACAGCAGCTGTCAGGTGTGACCTTAACCACACTACACATCAAATGCTACTTCCCCCTGCCAACACTAAACAGCCCCACTTATATAATGAAGAACAGATTGGAAAAAGGAAACGCGCACGCTTGGACTGACGGTGTCCAATCTCATCGTAAGCTGTTCCTTTATGAGTCTGATTTAACGCTGGCCCGCAGCAAAAAGAGCCACGGGCGTCAGACGGGGGATCATCTCCCCAGCTACTGATACCGCAGCACTTATCACGCTAATCTAGGACCAGTTTTCCTTTTCCAGTTTGAAAACGTAATCGGAGAAATATCACGTAAGATGGTCTCAAATCAGCGCACAAAAGTACGAAACGCTCCCGTGGTGGTCTTATTCCCTAGCTGGTGGTATTACTCTAGAAGCTTAAAGGAAAAGTTCAGCAAGCTTTTTAAATCTGATCTAAACATTTGTAGCAAGCGGTTTATTCAGGTCACTGTTGAAAGACGAGGGCGCTAGTATTGCCTGCTCTATGTTTTCAAGTCGGTCCTGTTTTTCCATTTTGCATGAAAAATGGCGATGAACAACAGAAGGAAATTGATACCGATGAGAAGATAAGGCTTGATGTCTGGCCAATGAGAAGCTTTGATGTTTAACAGGTGGTTTTGGATGGGCCAATTAAAGGCTAGATGCATGTGCCAGGGTTTTCCCTGAGGGCATCTTTATAACAGCGAGGAGTGATTGATATGTGATATCCGCATAATGAAATGGGATGGAGAGGGTGTGGGGTGGCGGCTTAATTTGTTTGACTGAAGAATGCTTTAGATTCAGTGGATGTTACTGAAGTTGAACTCCTCACCAAAGCGGAACAGAATTTTCACCAAGTCTGCATGTAATCCGTTTATTTTCTGGAATGCCTGGTGATATGCTATATGAGTATCATGCTCTGTTTTTTTTTTGCTCTGTTTGTGAGCATACATTTCATTGTTTTAGCATTTAGCACCATTAAGGAATCATGTCAGTATGGTGGTGCCGGAGCTCATTAGCATGTAATGGTGAAATGCTATGCGCTCCAAATGCCAGGCTCCCAGATGACCTTTTAAAGGTTGCTGTGTTAATATAACTCATAAATCAGCCTTGGACCTGACCTGTGTCACCGTTAGACCTCTCCTTCAAAACATACGAAACCGCATGCAGCTTACGGCTGAGGTAATGAGACGGTTCAAAAGAACACGCTGCACCAATCTTCCGAGCCAAGATGTCGGCCCCGGCCCTTCGGTTTTGCACAGTCCACCGCCATCTGCCACTGGACACGTACCCCGGTCCACAGGTGGCTCCAGGTACATCGTCATCTTCCCCGTGTTCATGGCTACTGACGCCTGATCTCCAAGCACTGCACATGAGTATGGAAATGACCTGGTGAGATGATGTAAGGCATGTGCTGTTTTCCCTCTCAGTCATTGCACGCGAGGTGCTGCGCCGGTTTCCCAGACCAAGACTAGTCATAGATCTGAACTGAACATGGCTTTCAGTGACAAATCATTATGGGTGTTACAGAATGGTTCAAAGCTAAACTTGATCCACATCTGTTGAATTTTAGCCATTTACATGAAGCATTCTTCCGTGCCCGTCAGACCTGTTCCTGTCTCCGGACAACTCCTCCACTGGCAGCCTCATTCTCGGCAATGCCAGACAGCGCCCGGAGCTGGCAGTGCCCCGTGCCAGACAGCGCCCGGAGCTGGCAGTGCCCCGTGCCAGACAGCGCCCGGAGCTGGCAGTGCTCCGTGCCAGACAGCGCCCGGAGCTGGCAGTGCTCCGTGCCAGACAGTGCCCGGAGCAGACAGTGCCCCGTGCCAGACAGCGCCCGGAGCAGACAGCTGTGCTCCATTCAGACCCACCGGCACCGCACAGCAAACACACAGTCAGAGCAAACACGCCTCTGGCCGGCACAAGCCAGGAGATAAAAAAAAGGAGGGGAGACATTAATGAATAACTGCTTTTTTGTTGTTGTTTTTCCCCCCTCGCTGTGCTGAGCGGCAGCGGGAATATCACAATCGACAGGCGGATGAGACGGCAGCTTTGGACACACCGCCTCTCTGAGCAGGGGAGAGGCGTGGGCAGGTGACCAGCTTTGTGCGTGCGGAGGTAGTGCACACAGTGTGTGTGTGTGTGGGCGCGCGCATACATGCATGCTCCCAAAAGAGAGTATAAAGAGAACCAGAATGTAGGAGAGAAAGAGAAAATATATTGTATCAACAACTGAGTAACAAAATGGGTCTATGAAGTGAGGATAAAGAGAGAGAGAGAGAAAGATAAAGAAAAGAGAGCTATGGAGAGAGAGGGGGAGTAAGAGAAAGAAGGGAAAGAGAGAGAGAGAGAGAGAGATGTACTGTAGTGGAGGCGCAGCAGTAAACGTTTTTGGAGGGACTCCAGCCAGAAGTGCAAGTTGTCTTTTGATACCAGGCCGCTTGTGTATAACAGTTTTGGGCTGTTGCCAAAGTACACATCTCTCGGTAATAGTTAACAGAGTCTGTAAATATGCAGAGCGAACAAGCGCAGAGCAGGAACAGGGAACCACACACACACACACACACACACACACACACACACACACACGCCTTTATGGTTGCATCATTGACAGTTCATGCCTCCTGTCGCTAGCTGCACCCACAATCAGACCATTTCTTTCTCTGCAGCCCCTTCTCTTTTTGCTTTGTGTGCCCTCCCTCCCTCCCTCCCTCCATCCCTCCCTCCTTTCATCCCTCCATCCCTCCCTCCTTTCATCCCTTTTCACACATGGGAACAAGTCACGCTCAACAGTATGAAGGAGTCTTGTGAATGGGACTGGATCCGTATAGCAAAAGAAGAGGACCAAAAGCGCATCTCTCGGGTCTCGTGGAGTGAGACTCAAGCCACACCCCCTTGTGCCTGAAGTCACCGCCCACTTTATTGGACACACCCCCCCCCTTGCACCTACATGGAAATGGAAACAGGGGCCCTGTGGATGACCCATGACCGCCGGTGAGCTCCTGGAGGATGGTCAAGACAAGGTGTACAACACCAGGGAATGCAACCCTATAAGGTAAATACCATTTAAGTTTGAAGTAGCCTATCCCACGCGACTAAGCAAATGTGAGGATGGAAGCCCTATTTGTGCACCCTTTAAAATCAGGGCTACTAGCTGAACAAGCTCAAAGTGTTATGATTGTTAAGAGGATGGATGGCTCATATTGGTAAAATCTCCTTGGTGCCTGAAAGACTGCTGTGTGAGGAGCGTATTAACCCACGATGTTACGAACGACCCCACTGTTCTAAGGGCTGTGCAAACCCCCCCCCCCCACACACCTATGTTAATAAACTTGCTCAGAGGAAACATTCCAAGCATGTCCAAACACACGTGCGACTTCGAGCGTGCGTCCGATGGAAGGAATGCGTCATCCCGCGTGAACCCGCCGCAGCGCGGTGCGAGTCAGGAACGTTTGCGAGCGCTCGGACCGAAAGGTCGCGGCCTCCTCCCCCGGCGCGGCGCCCCTCATGCCTCTGGGGAGAGTAGTGCTCAGAGAGCAGTGGGTTTGTTAGGGCCAGACAGAGGGAAGAAGGAACCCTGAGGTTTTCCAAAAGCCCATTCATGTGCAGAATTACTGCCAGTGTATGTGTGGACTGTATGTGTATATATTATATGTATAAAATTGATTTGGACCTCATGGCTACTTTTCAAATCTAGTGTACAAAGCCAAGACAACAAAAATTCTCAGTTTCCATATACACTATATAATGCAGTGTGTGTGTGTGTGAGAGAGAGAGAGAGAGAGAGAGAAAGGGTGTTAGTGTGTACGTGCACCCTTTCTAGTGGAACGTAGTCCCCAGAAGCCCCTGCGCAATAGACAGTTGAAGGTCTCGGGGGAGACGTGTCATTATCTGAAGGGAAGCTGACCTAACGAACCTCCGACAGGAAAGAACGCAGCTGCTGGCAGACTCGGCAGCGCAGGGCACCGGCTTACATGAGCGGTCTGGGCTGGGGAGGGGGTGTGGATGGTGGGGGCAGAGAACAAACTGCTTAAAATAGCCTTCCTTATCAAAGTCAAGGCCTGTGCTCCATTTGGTCAGTGTTTGTGTGGTTTCAAAGTACAGCGGTGAACGGAGCCCTCCTCATCCTCCGTGCGGCCTGGGGACACTCGCACAAAGAGTGAGTGGAAAGCATCAGCTTTCTGACGCACTCAGTTAGCCACGCAGAAGGAGGGAGGGAGCTGGGGCTAAGACGAAGCCATACTTCAGTAACGTAAATAGAGAGCAGAGATTATGTAAGCGATGGCGGCTGGCAGCGAGTGCAGACGCAGCGCTCCCAACGGCAGGCCCGCGCTCTCGCCCGCGCCCGCGGGCCGTCTCGGGGTGAGGCGTCGCCACGGCGCCCGCGGCAGCAGGGCCCGGCTGGGCGGGGCCCGGGGCGGGCTGCTGTCCTGGGGGTTAAAGTCTCCCTGAGCCCACTCCACCCAGAGAGCGAGGAGAACAGCGGCGCTTAAAGGTTCCTGCACCACAGCAAACCGTTCACTTCAGCTTCGGGGACGTGTGTGTATGTGTGTGAGTCAGTCAAGGGGTGCAGTTTTTAATGACACATTTTGCAGGTCAGAAGCCTTCTGTGCCACACACCCCCTCACTGGTGACTGATTCGAGAGTTCCAGGCAGGCAGTGTAGGAGGAGGGTTGAAAGCAGGGCAGAGGGAGGAGGGAAGGGGGAGCATGTGATTGGACAGACACGTCATCTCACCCCCTACACCTGAAGAGACGGTAAACGTCTTAGACGACTTCTGTCTCCCTGTTTCTGTTCCTGTGGTGCAGGACAAACACAGCCAGCCATAAGGGCAAGCGAGTCACTGTAATAACAACGAGTGGACAACACCTGCATCTACTCTGCCTGGGTACACACAGCTGTCAAACCCTCCCTTGACACTGCTTAATAAAAAGCGGTTTGGGTTTTGCGTGCGTGCGCGTGCGTGTGTGTGAGAGAGAGAGTTCTTTCCACCGTTCAAGACTGAAAGAAAAAAGTGTTTGGTGACTTGCATGTAGGCAGTGTCATGCCTGGCACCACCCCTGTATGTGTTCGTGTGTATGTGTAATTAAAGAGACGGCGTACCGCCGGAGGGTTGATGTGTTGAAGTGAAGAAAAGTGAAGGTTTTAAACCTGACTGCAGAGTAACACCATAAATATTTCTGTTACACAGAGATGGTCCGCTCGGTCCAGTGGAGCTCATTAGTCGACTCTACCCTCTGGCTGGCCCTGCCTAGCACAGTCCTCTCCACCCATCAAGAAAAACGGCACGCGATCTTGTCTGACCCTTTCACCCAGGGGGTCGGGGGCGGGGTGTCCGCGCCCATTTGCTTGCACTGCGCGGACGCTTGCGCGAAATCCAGCCCTCGCAGCCTCTCCAGAGGTGCCCGGACGACGCGAGCGCAAGCGGAGGTGACGGCGTGGAAGGCTGACAACATCTCGTCCTCCTCGCTACGCAAAGCCGGCGGTGTGGACAGAAACGGCGGCCCTGCCGTGGCTGCTACTCTTCCGCCCGCATCCGTTTCCACCATCGCCGCTCTTTTTTAGCCCCCATTTCCGCCGTCTCCCGACGTGTCCGATCTGCAGAGGGCGACGCGTTGGAGGAAGGGTTTCGGCACGTAGCAGTCAGCTCTCGTGAAGGCGAGAGAGAGAGAGCGCACACGCTGTCAACTATGCTTGGTGTGTGTGAGTGCGTTGGACATGTGATTGCAGCGACATAAAGCATGTTCTGTCAGCCTCACTATCTTGGTTTACAATATGGCTTTTGTTGTCAAGGACACTGCGAGATCTAAGCCACTTTGATCTTGGGTAATGGAGTTTAGTAATGATCACAGGGAGACCATCCTCGCGCACGCCCTCGCACACATTGTAGGGAACTGTGTTTCTGGCAGAGGAAAACTAATGCTACAACTCAAACGAGAGACCTTTTCACCCCAACACACAAAAATGAAAGCCTTGAACAGCGTAACTTTTTAAAACACGTGTGGATTCACACACGCACACACCAGAGCAAACCTGGCTCTTACACGGACATCTCCAGTGTACATCATTACATCAGAATTTCAGCTGCTGCTCACATATATCCAAAACAAAAGAAAGGAGGAACAATGTTTACAGCCAGATCTAGAGCCCCTGAGACACCCGTGTGTGTGTGGAAGCCATGCCTGTGGAAAACTAGACTGAAAAGCAAGGTCCTCCCTATGGCCTTGATGTGATGGCGTACAGCGGACAGATAATAAATTATATCCCTATAAGAATAAGGCAGATTATGTGAGAAACAGAAGTGGGCCTTGTGTCACGATACTGCAAAGAAAAAATGTGCATTTAAAAAAAATAAAATAAAAAGTGATGAACCAAGAAGACTCGCACCCAAATCAAATACAACCAAGGAACATTCGCTCATGGGTGGTCAACTGATCAAACCAAACTATTGCTGTTTCAGTGTACACACACACACACACACACACACACACACACACACACACAAAGAGAAAAAAACAAAAGCTAAAAGTCTAAAATATTTTTTGGAAGAATTCACAAAATGGACAAATCCAAAGCAATGGACAGTCCTCTCCTCCACAAGGCAAAAACGCTCTACTCTTAGAAATCTGACGTTTACCACAGTCGTCTTTGTGGAGCTCAAAACACGAGGAATTGTAAGACCTGACTGAAAACGTAGTCATGGGGAGAGTTACCAGGACAACAACGACCGATTAATAAGATGAATAATGCCATAAAACTTGTCCAGAACGAAGGTCTTTAGCGGTTAGTTCAGCGGCTACCTAGCTAACGGGGTCTCAGACGTGAGTTAGCGGAGGCTGGCGGCAGTCTTCTAGAGTCCAGGGACCTGGTCCCAAGTCTACCAGGATTAGGAAAGCTGAACCAGAGGAGCGTTACATCTCAGCACAGTTTCAAGTCAGGTCAATGCTTAACTGCTGTAGCAACCACCAAGGTCGCGAGGGAAAGTGTTGTAGTTTGCTCACACCACCAAGACAGTACCATCAAACACGTTTCAATACGTAAAAAATGAAATAGACCTTACAAAAAAGCCCATTGGAGTCCTTAAGGGATAAAAAAAAAAAAAAAGCTCATCATCAGAATATCATTATTTTCCCCTTTTTTTAACAAGATTTCCTCCTGACACTTTGGTGGAAGCGTTCGGTCCACGATGTTCAGATGCCCAGGACAGTGAGATCAGAGCGTGGCCGGCCCAAACATACCCTTCCACCAGCAACGCTGCCAAGACAACCAAATGTATCCTTCATCTGCACAAAAACCTTACCATCCTCTACCGACAAGTTCAGCAGTGGCAAACGCCCTTGTGAGCAGCGCTGTCTGGTAACTTACAGATCATGTGCCAAGCATGTTCTCGCTGCAACATGTACAGTTTGAAAATATACTCCATATACACAGACATTGACAGCACAGGCTTATGTTAGAAAACTCAACTTTGACAAATATGACTAATTTATTCCCACAAGCCCATTCCCACAAGCACAAGCCCATTGCTTTGGTCTGGAGCTTTGAAGTTTAGAGGAATCATTAGATCATTAAAATCAGGCTCCTTGGTGTCACATTGGGCGTGTTTGGTCGAGTAGTCATCTTCCTGTTCAACTCGTATGGCTGTTAAGTCTTGAACGTTGCTCATACAGTTTTCTCGCCGAGTGAAACATCGGGTTGCGTCTCGGGATGCGGAGCCGAGCGCTCAGACGCATCTGCCTGGCGCTTCCTTGCCCCAGGCGAGAACATGAATTCCCTCGAACGCCCTGGAACGATTAGGCAGCATTGTTGCGATCTCAGCCCTCACAACACGAGCGTTTGGAGCCCCGTGAAAGTTTGAGACGCAGCTATGAATACTTGCCGTGACACCTACAAGGGGGTGGAGGTGAACCCTCAGACATTAAATCATGTGCTAAATAAACAGCATGTGAAAACCAGAAACTACACCAGGACAGATAAGGAATTTATTAGGAGAGCTCAAAATAGAAATTATGATCGTAAACAAGATAGCTTCATGGCACATGGTGATGAAGACACTACGTGAACCATCAGTGTCTGCAGGCTGCGCCGCCAGCCACGTGCTAATGGCTAGACACCGACGATTGTGGGAGGCCCCCGGCTCTGTGTTGTCGCAACCAGACCAGGCGGGGCACCACCTCTTCGTGCCCTACCCAGTTGTGATGCACCCCGGCGGTGTGCGTGGTGAGCGGCGGGTCAGCGTAGCGCGCGACCCGGACGAGGAGAAGGGAAAACATGGAATGTTACTGTTGTACACATACAACGTACACAGACTCGCACGCACGCACGCTCGCCCCGAATACAAGCGCTGTGCTCTGGTCTGGTTCAAGGAGAGCGCCGGCAGTAATGCTTTTCCCATACTGAAGCATTAGGGACAGCAGCAGGACACTGCAGACTCTCAAATAGCACACGCACAGCAGGGGACACTCGGGAGTGCAGCCCCAACAGGAAGGAACCTGATCTTCAACAAGCGTGTGTGTGCGTGCGTGCATGTGTGAGACCTTTGGACTGTCCAAGTATGTGCAAGATGCTCACTTTATTTGTGAGTAAGACAATGTCCATAGGTCCACTGGTTTGTGTAGATACTTGTCACAAAGTGTATACAATGTGGAGTAGGTTTGTGTGTGTGTGTGTGTGTGTGTGTGTACACGTGCGAGTTCATCTGTACAGGAGCACATTTGCCGTGTACATATGCACTCGTGTATATATTGCTGAGAGACACAGTTGACTGGAACATTCTTGGAGGCTGTTATCCTAAAACTTGGAGTGTTGTGCAACATTGCTAGTGACAGTCACAAATACAACAGGAATTCCTCCCTCCCCATCTCTCTCTCTCGCTCTCTAATGATATAAACAAGAGGCAGACATGCTACCTTGAAAGTTTTGCCATCTTTCCCGTCCATCCCACATGTTTGCGCACACATGCACTTACACACACTTTCCATTTTCCATGCCGCGCGCCTGGGGTGCGCGCACGGGGCGTGGAAGCTGGGGTGGGTGAGGGGCGGCGGTCCCCGGCACGCTCCGCACAGCCCGGGGAGCGGCTGGACAGAAGACGCGAGCAACAGCCTCTCGCGGAGCTTCGCTGGGGACGGCTGGAAGACCACCGACCTGGGTGCATGTTTGGAAATGCTGTGCTAAAGGGGTCGCCTTGCTTTCACTAGCAAGTGCTGGGCAACCAATAAGCCGCCAGCAACAGCGGGGGGGGGGGGGGGGGGGGGTGTCCATTGGACGGAGGGAAATGGCCTGGCTTACGTGAGCAATCTTTGCAGACGCGACAGAAGAAAAGCAAACCAGACATGAATACCAATTCACAGTCGCTCTTCATGTTGCAGAGCAATGCGGAGTAAAGCTAATGCTAGATCCATGTACAGCTGTGGATCCTCCAGCGAAAAGCAGTCAGTCAGGAATTAGACTCTTATAGAGTCGGAATGAGACGCGGAATAAGATTTCTGACCGTGAGATTATCACCGCTTATGCCCAGCAGAAGGAGCAGAAAACGCAGCTGTCGACAGGCCTTAAGCAGTGGGCAGGAACGCAGAGGCTGTTATGCTGTTATCAGTTTCCGGAGGGGGGGGACGGCCGCAGACAGGAAGCTCATCTGAACGAAGGGCGGGGAGGCCCATCGGAAGCGTCAAGTAAACAAGGGCCTCGTTTTTAATCATCCCGGCTCACGTTTTTCAGCTCCGGTTGCTTTCATCTCGCCTGCGTCCCAACGCATCCACCCGCTCCCTGACACACCCCTCCCCCCACCCCGCGAGAGGGGACGGAGGAGTACAGCCAGACAACAAACTCAAACTCTACACACCCTGCCGCCGCGTTAAAAGGGGCGACCGTCGAGGTCCGTGGTGCACCGCTCTCCCAAAACGATTCCCAAATCTTCTTCTGCTTCTGCCAAGCTGAGCTGAAACCAGTTCTCTCAACTTTTATCAAAGGTCAGCATCACATTTTGGTTGATAAGAATAGGCCCTAGTTCACTGTTCATGAGCAACTCATCACCCAAGGCTAAATTACACCCGACGTCTTTGTGAGGCCATTACAAAAGGTAACCTCCCTTTCACACAAAGACCCCTTGCAGAAAGGGAGATGGCAAAGGAGCCAAAGAAAAAAAAACCCAAAACAATTGAAAAGAAAACCAGACGAGAAAGTGAGCCCTTTAAAACGGTTCAGCTTCTTTTAATTGGGCAGAGCGCCCATCATGGGATTAACTTCAAAGGTGCGGTGGGCAACTGCCCCCTCCCCCTCTCCGCTACTTTCTTCAGGCTCAGGGAGCAGCTGTCTTCCCCCTCAAATCCAAAGCCGTACCAGAATGCTGCGCACCGGCCCCCGCTTTCGCCAGGCCGCCGCTCATCCTGAGCGCCTGACCCCTCGGACACTCTTGGCCAAGAGCACGGATGTGCAGCCTGCCAAGGCATCTGCATTTTCAAAGGCATGGGCGCGGGACCAAAGAGTTCCGGGACACTGATAGCGCGGGGGAGGGGTGGGGCGTCATGGCTTGGCAGACGCGTCTCCCGCCACGGCCCCGGCCTCCTGATATCTAGAAAATGACCTTAGCTTAATGTGCAGAAGGACTCGCTGTGGTCCCAGGCAGGGCTCCCAGGGCTTAGAGGCGTTATATTCTAGCGATGGTGCAACATTTGTGCTCACCGAGCTAGAAGAGGCCAAACTTCTGCATTGAAACCATCCACACGGGTTGGTGCCGCACCTTTGTACGATTGTTGTGGTCGTTACGGTTACCGTCGGCCAATGGCTGTTCGAACCAGGAATGTGCGCACCAGGCCTTGGGCAAACTTTCTTAAAGGACTAGGGTATGGATTAGGCAGTTTGGTGGGGTGGGGGGCTTAAAAAAATAAACAAATTTTAGTCTGTAAAATAGACTGCTTCAAAATAAGTAAACAAGAGCAAGAAGTGGCTTTTGGTGGAGACACATCATTTCTGTCCCATTGAAAGAATCATTCCCACAATGGAACCCCAGCATGTTTCAGTACAAACAATTGCAGAAAACCTCCCTGTGATAAATATCCCAAGCTAAGTTTACAAATCCATACACGCTCCCATTCAAGAGCCACCGTTGCCACTACACTCGCCCCCCTTCCCCAAATTAAATGTTTCCACCATCATACCAAATGTTGCTCCCCCCCCATCAATATCCCTCTCAGTGATCTGCTGGCCGGCCTGAGTAGTCGAACCCGGGACCCCGAGAGGCAGCCGGTGGCCCGAAGAAACATCGCGCTCAAGGAGATCAAAGCTGGACCGAGATGTGTAATTACTAGTGGTTATGAAAACAGGCTGTCATCCTCAGCCATGGATGAGCGTGTCGAATTCAGAGTAGCCTGAGGACAGCCAGGCAGACACGCCTGAAAAGCTCTGAACAAGTGAGCAAGAAAAGCAGAGAGAGGGGAAAAAGGAGGGGAACGAGGACAGAGAGAGAGAGAGAGAGAGAGAGAGAGCTCTGCTTCGTGCCTTGCTCTACCCGGCGATGGTATTTGGTATGAATGCCCAGTGGAGGAAGGGGGGGGGGGGGGGTTCTACCTCGACGGCACACCTTAGAGTGTCCGCGCCTGACGCATGGCAGAGACGGAGAAGACCAGGACGCCACGCAACCTGTGGATGGGACAGGAGGCAGAGGCCGCGTAGAAGAGCAACAGTGGCAGATCCTGTCTCGTCCCCACCACCACTCCCAAAGGGAAGCCGCGAAAAGCCGGAGCGCACAGCGCGCCCCTGCAGTGTAGACCTGTCACGACAGGTCGGCACGGAAACAAAGAGCATAATACAACACACTCTTTGTGTGGTGAGAGAGCACCTTACTCAAGAGTGGGTTATTCTCTCTCTCTCTCTCACACACACACACATACATACACATCTTTTTTACCTATGCATAAGCACTGGGTTGGTCACATGTAAACGTTGTGTAATTCCTTGTCAATTACAACCCACTACAGAGTCGGTTTTGCTACTCAAAATACTGCATCTGGCAAGTGAAGAGAACAGAATGTCATTTTTCCCATGCACCGTCTGTGTACACACATGCACGCATAGCCCAAGATCACGTGCACACACGGTCTTCCAATGACCACTAGCTGTTAATCCTTTTATTTCTACTAGTATATTAATGTGGTTTTGCAGTCAGGTTTAACCTGCCTATAGAACCATGCTGCTTTCCTGAGGGGTGGGGGTGGGGGTGGGGGACAGCTTTCAGTTCACTTCATAAAGTTATGGCCTTAAACCCAGGGCTCGATATGGACGGACACTACTCGGCCCCGCGTGTCGGCTGCAAAAAACAAGAAGATCTGGCAAAGCCTGGCCTTCAAACACAGGCCTAATAGCTTATACCTCCACAGCACCTGCCCGGGGCCTCGGCAACACGCGTGCCTTTCCGCCGGGCTACGGAAAGATCTCCGCTGGAATAAAAACGATGCCATCATCTACCCTTTGTCGGAAAGACTCGGGCACTTCTGGCCCCGTTTAAGTGGAGAGGCAGCGGGGTAACTGCGGTGTGGGGTTAGGGACCCCGTTTACCTGCTCACGAGGATTTGTCGGTGTCAATGTGAGGAACAGTGAACGTGCTTTAGGGAGTTATCTTGTTCAGACAAGCTGGCTGGTATCAGAGACACAGAGAAAGGCGCTCTGAGTGATGCTTCAGCGTGACATGTCAACAGGCCAAAGCCTGCGAGTGTCTGCCATTACTGCATGTCCCTGTCTCTATAGGAGATCTGTGAAAGCATGTCAGACTGACACTGTGTAAGCATGAAGCCATTTCTTACATACCACAATCCAGAGGTGAACAGTTTAAAAGTCCATCATTTTGGAAGGAAACACCTAACGCATAATCGGGCTTGTCAAAGCCACACGCCGCAGAAACACCCACCCCCATCAAAGTGCAACCGACAAATTTGAGTCTGGCCTCATGTTGCATCCCATCGTTATTCACCGATAGCCATTTCCCCGCCTACCTGCATGAGCTTCCCTTCGGCGTAGCCGGCGCTGCTGCCGGCGAACACCCCCTCCAGGGTGATGGGCTTGCCGGTGGGCTCCTGCTTCAGCAGAGTCACCTTGATGACGGCGCGGGGCGCCGAGCGCTCCGACTCCACGGCGGCGGCCAGCTCCAGGCCGGCCTGGCCCAGGGCCTGCAGGGCAGCCAGCAGCAGCCACGGCCAGGGGCCGGCCAGGTGCCGCGCGGCGCGGAGGGTCATTGCCTCGGCTGCAGCGGCGTGCCGCGGCCACGCATAATGCGCCAAGTCGCCCGCCCCACGCCGGCCGGTCGGAATCACGGGCAGACGACTCGGTAGTAGCCTCCGGGTGGTGCTGCGGGCGAGCCCCAGACGCCGGTGGTGTATTTCCTCTTGCTACTTTCGGGACGAGTCTATTGTGGAAGAGGGCTAAAATGACTCCGTACGTAAGGGCAGCTCGCTGAAGAGCTTAATAAAAGCAGTAACCATTATAAAGAAAACTGGTTACAAAACGTGAAACGTAGTTTAGAAGGTGATATCAATAAGCAGTCGACGCGAGCTTTAATAGTAATCAAATGCAAATGAGTGCTGGCTAGCCTGCATCACTTACAAGAGAGGCCAAACACAAAGTACGTGAAGCAGAGACTATAAACGCGATTACTGGCAACTCTTAATGTGTGCATTGATTCAAGCCTTCAAAGACATTTACGCTCGCTGGCGGCAAAGCCACGCTGCTTCGGCTTGAAAAGAGCCGACCGACATGGACCACTTTGATCAGCCAAGTTCCGCTTCATTTCTTGGTCAGTTCCAGAACGGCAGTGTCTGACATTCAGGTGGCAGATTTAAATCAGCAAAAGTTTCATCTCTCTCTCCCTCCTGCTCTATATGTTGTCACGTCCTAATCACGACCTCCTACGTTTCAACTTGAAATAACGAATCCGCATCCACATTAAAAATCCATGATGTAGCTTTACATTCCCGACACCAAAAACGTGCACGTATCCCAATGGGTTTTTTTTTTAAATCGCGATTTCAACAGGTTGGCGAGGAAGATTTCTCCAAACGGAATTTTATCCAAGTACGGCAACATAATCCCGCCGAACACAGAAGGTGAAGCTCAAGGTGTTGAGTTCCCTCAACACCAAACTAAATCGCCAACGTTAGTCTCCCTTTCCTTTGAACGCAGCGCCGTGATGAAGTACGTTAGTCGCAGCCACACGCTTCCCTCATGAGCTGTGTTGCGCCTCCAAGGCGGTCGACCAGCGCGAAAGTACAACTGCAGATCTGCACAAACCGTGTTCACTTTTAACAGATTAACAGATGCATTGCTGGAGTTGATATTTAGTTCTCTTTGAAGTTGTAAAGGGAGGTTAATCCCGAGTCCCAATCACGTGCACTTTCTGCAGCCGACCAATCCGTACTTCGCGATCTTGTTGACCATCATCTGGAACCTGTTCGCTGCTCGAGCACGCTCCGAACGCAATTCCCGTATTCCAAACGGGAGTCTGTACACAATCCCAAGATCCGGAATCCTTCCGATAGTCGCACAACGAAAAAGTGTGTGTCTTCGTAAACAAACAGCAGAAAGGTTGTTCGCCGTTAAAACAAATGTATAACTGTGTGGAGAAGGCCGCCTGGCATCTTAAGGGCTTCTGAAGAAGTTAAAGAGCCAGCAAAGCGCACGGCGCTGGCGCAGAGGTCCTAGAAGCCTGCCCGAATCTCCCTCCCTGGGGAGCGCATCGAGCGTCTACCTGCTGCCTGCCTGCCACCGAGGGTGGAGCAGAGACGCTCCGCCATACTAATCAACACGGACCGGCACACGGCGCCCTCTAGCGGATAGTATCTGAACATTCGTGATACACTGTAGTGTGTATGGATAATATTATTATTGTTAATATTATTACCCAACTTCTTTATATTAAAAGGTTGATGCAATACTTTTAAGGGTTCTGGCCTAACTCTAGGGCGAACCCCATGAAACTACATGAAAGCTATCGTTTCATTAACTCATTCAAAGGCCTCAGCGGATCACTTTATAATTGTACGGTATCGGTTCAAATGTATATCCATCTCAAATCAAAACTCTGTTCATGTCATTAAAATCTGATGCTTCTTCCCTCGATAGTCTTCTTAAAAAGTGTTTAATGAATACACATTAGTTACATTAAAATTAGGTTAAAGTCACAAACAGCCTGCAATAAAACATTACTGAGTTTTTTTGAACTCAAAACATCAGTTTAGTCACAGGTATAACATTCTAATAAGTCTTAAGACCCTCAATATCTAAAAATAATGGAGCTGAAAATCAAATATATATACTCATATGCTTACTTTATACAATGCTCATTTTAAATGTCACTAAAATCAAATCTACCCTTTTGTTTGAACTATGCAGAGCAGAATTCTTATGAAAAATGTATTACAACAGCTGTATTGTGTATTCAGGTGTATTACATTAAATATTTTACTCAAAAAATATCGAGAAATGTACACCTGTGCCCTTTGTGACTACTTCACTGGAAATCGGGTGCGATATCTTTTACGCATGCACAGACAACGGTGCCAATTTCCCACTCAGGTCATCTTCCCAGGTGACCCGTCTGAGGCTCACCCCGCTTGCTTGCTCCTCAGAGATCAGCCAGAGCAGCAGCTGCAGCCTGCGTAAGAGGACAACACCAGCTCAGACTCAGAAAGCACTCAGCGCACACCAATTCCAAACGGTCCCCTCATTAACGGCCCTGCGCTGTTTCACTCTAACAGGTGTGTTCTGTACTTGCGCTTCCTGCATGAACCGTTCCCTCTTTAGCTCCTTAGTGTGGGTCAGGGATCAAGACTATTACCAACCTTCTCGTAAGGTTTCACAGGTACTGCCTTCGCCTGACCGGGTCTTTGCTCCGAGCCTCTAGATCTCACTGCGATGGCGATGCCCGAGGGCACCTGCCCTTGTACAGCAATGAAGGTGCCTTCCATGGGTATGGGGCTGAACTGGGGGTCAATGGAACTGGGCCTGGCACTCGAGGGATGTGGGAAGCCATGCGGGCTCGAAGCCAGGCTGGACACGGGCTTGAAGGCCGAGCCAGCAGGGTTGTAGAGGGAAGACGCAGGAGGACGGCTCTCTGTCGTCGGGCCGCTCAGGTGCTTCTCCGGGGTGGCGACTTTGGCAAAGTGGACCTTGGGTGAACCCTGAAGCTCATCCACAATCTTGAACACTGTGTCCAGGTTCACATCACTCTTCTTTGGTTCAATGCGGTCACCTGCTTGCAGGTCTGGATTTGGGCCACTGGGGTGAAGGCAGCCAACTGAGTAGGTCTGGTGAATGAGTATTGGAAATTGTGAAGTTACACATGACTATAAATCAATCATTCTCAATATTTTTGCTTGATTTGAAATGTTTTCTATTGATTTTCTTGCTACTGCCATGCATATCACATGTAGGCAGATATTCTGGATAAAAAAACCAAAAAAAACCTGCCAAACTTAAAGCAGTGATTACATGAAACAATGCAAAGACACACAGTTGTTCTTATCAGTAGGTGTTAAATCAACTAAAACCATTTCTTACAGGGTAATAGCCATAATGGTAGTAAGATGCAGCTGGATGATGGGAACGTGCCACGTTTGAATCCAAAGAAGCAGGGGTGCAGCCATGACACACTGCAAAAAGCCAAACAAACTGAGTTACATTCATACTTACACATTCATTAGAGGGAGAGAGAAAAAATGTATACATCTCACCTGGCGCATAGAATCCCGTTTGATATTGTGAATGAGGTAAGAAGGTGTGAGTAAATTTCTGCCCGCCAGCTGACACGTTTTGGGAACCATGCTGCGGAAGTCCATTGCCGGGGCTGGACTGAAACGTGTACGACGAGTCGGTCGGAAACCGTCGGATCACGGACACAGGGATGCCTCTGTCCGTGTAGAAGGCTGTGGGTGAAGAATCCTCGCCGGGGGTCGTTATCCACGCAGTGGACGGTGTAGGGTCATACTCCTTCAGTGGCTGAGAAGCGTCTGAGTGATACTGGTAAGGAGAGGCGCTCTCCCGTGGGCATCCCCGAAGCGCTTGTCCCACGGCCACTGAGCCTAGAGATGCAGATAAATGCAATAAAGACAAGGCTCTTACACTAATAACTACGTCCAGGTGTGTTTGTTTTATTTATTTATTTATTTATTTATTTTACACGACTGACCTTTGATGTCAGCTGCCGAGTTTTCTTCGGGAGAGTTCAACAGGAAGCGACGAAAGCGGTTCTGCGGCCGACAGTTCACTTCTAGGCCAGCTTCGAGTTTGGCCTTGTTGCTGCTCGTTAGTCTTTTTAAGTTGACCAGGAGTTCCGGGCGGCCTTGTTTAAAGTTCGGATTGTGGAAACGGTGCTGAACGCCATCCGTGACAGGATCGTCGTCGCTTTGCTTGTCCATGTTAGCCGCCACCTGCATCATTTTTCTAAATCCATACAAGTTCAGTTGCCGAATGAAGCTGGTAAAATTTGTGGTTTTGAATAAATCTGGCGATTCTCCCAGCTGTTTATTGGTTGGGGTTAACAGGTCTGCTTCAAACATGTGCTGATCGATGATGATGCCATCGCCGTAGGAGTCCCACCGGATCGAACGGTTTAGAGGATCGTTCACTAAGCGCCAAAGCTTCGCGGGGAAGTTGTTAGGGTTGATCGGGAGCGTGAGAAGCGCCTCGTCAATTTCCATGACAAGTGAAAATGTTGTTCTGTAACGTGGCTAAGTGGGATTAAAAACAAAAGCGCAGTTTAGCTGAAACTTGCTAACGGTAGCTGTTCATCCGGAATTCTCAAACCAATTATCTTGGCTAGCCTGCGAACTAGCTGGCTAGCATTAATTAAGCGAACTAGCTACGTTCAGCCTTATCCAGAAACGGCATTTCACGTTCATCAAAATGAAAGCGCAACCAGTTATTTTCGTAGCTAAAAACTCACAATCCAGGAAACTTGTTCTTTTTTGTGTAATATGTGGTTACACTTGCTACCTGTTTTTGAAGTGAACTGATCACTTCTCGGAACCGTTGTTAACGTTCCCGCACCGTTATGCGCGTTCTCACATAATTTAAATTCTCAGCTACTTAGCCGCGCGAGGATTTGATGGGCTTTTGCAGTGCATGTCGCCCTCTAGTGGCCTTTTAATATATAAGCTTTACATAAGCAGCATCAGAACACGAATAGGATAACGAATGTTAAGCATAAATCATCTTAAATAAAATAAAACATTGAATATCTTTTTATTTTCTTTAGGTGGCAACACTTTATACGTAAAATATAATCAAAGGTTAAAAAAGGAAAGGATTGCCACCAATTATTACTCTTAAGTTATCTCATTTCTTTTTACGTTTATTGTGATGGAAAGTTGTTTTTATATGCATATATGATTGTGAACTACAAAAGCAGGAACAATTTAACCAACGTCTCTCAGATAGGGCCTTCAAGTGCTAATTTCCTATTTACGGAATCCAGTTTTCTTGTTTTATATCATGAAGCTACTTTTCTACCAAAAAAAAGGTGAGAAATTTAAATGAAAGTAAATTAAAGCGTGAAACACAGAAACCGAATAATCCTTAAATATTTATCCCAAACGCACAATCCCTCAGGACACACTGGAACGCCAGAAAAAGAGCAGCAGGTGAACGGCTGGCGCGCATCTATTACGTCATTTAAAACCGCCGGAAAAGCAGCCTGTACTACAAACAGCGGACTTCTTTTCGCTAGCTAGCGTTCCTAAAACAAAATCTAATTTGAAATAGAACACAATATATTCGGATAGCTATATTTTGCCAAAGTTCTTATAATGTCCTTAGAGACTGTGCCAAAGGACCTTCGTCATTTGCGGGCTTGCCTGCTATGTTCTCTTGTCAAGGTAATGATACTTAAGATTTATCTTACTGTTGCCTAAACACCATGAACTAGCCAGCATGGCTAACTAGCGTCTCTTTTCCTTCTATCAAGGGCTAGGGAATGTCTGATTCCTGTTAAAAGAGACTGGTTTTGCACGACATGCATCATGTCTCACTTCCTGTCTAAGATAACTAAAATAGCTTACCAATCTTTTGTCATTTGGTAACATAGCTAGCGATATACCTTTACAGTTTCTTACGAGAGTTGTGGAAGATACTTCATGTGTAACTGCATCAATCAGTGCAGAATTATTTAGTGAATTTTAAGATTTAAAAAAAATTAGGAGTTTCGGATGAGTGTTTTATACCACGAAAATTTACTGTACACGAGTAATGCATACAAGACAGTTACGCCAAAGTGTGGCCTTCTCTCCCTCGCAGACCATTGACCAGTTCGAATACGATGGTTGTGACAATTGTGAAGCATACCTACAAATGAAGGGTAATAGGGAGATGGTTTACGAGTGCACCAGTTCATCCTTTGACGGGTATGAAGTGTCCTTTCATTTTTCATTTCACTGTGAAAGTTCAGCATGTTGTAGTCAGTATGTGTACGTGCACTTTCCTTATAGTGTCATTGCAATGATGAGTCCTGAGGACAGTTGGGTGGCAAAATGGCAAAGAATAGGTAAGAACATCTCTGACATGTCACAACAGAATCTCTCGTGTGTGTGTGTGTGTGTGTGTGTGTGTGTGTAACAACTGCTAAGTAATCCTAAGGGCTATATTTGTAAATGTACTGCATGCTGTTCCTTAGGAAACTTCAAGCCAGGTGTTTATGCTGTAACGGTAACTGGACGATTACCTCCAGGTAATTTCAGAGAAATGCTATCTTCACACAGTATGCATTTCAAGCACTTAAGTGAGAAATAAATAAAAGCTACAACATGCAAATACATGCACTTAAGTAAGAAACATACATATGTGGGGGGGGGGGGGGGGAAATGGATCATTACATCTATTGAATAGTACTTAAGGATACAAGTTGGCAAAGTCAGTTTATTGACATCTATGTTTCACTTAATTTTAATCTGTAAATCACAATCTTTTCACATTTGTGTTAGGAGTGGTGCGGGAACTGAAGAGCAGAGGCGTCATCTACAGGTCCAGAGACACAGCAGTCAAGACATAAAAACGCTTATACGGCAGTATCTGGGCGCCATGTCCCCACTACGGTCCTCAGCTGCAGTTGCGTAGCGTTCAGCTGTGGATATTGCTATTTGTGTGACCCAGCTAGTCCATTTTTATTATATTCTGTTTCCATATTGATCTGAGCCAGGTGGTGCTGTTCAGCCCAGGATTACTTGGCTCAGATACGAGAGAGAATAGAAAAGGTCTAGCTGAAGGTCCTGGTTTAGAGTAAACTTTGTTGTACATACTGCGGCTGTAATGCTGTAACATTTTTGTTTGAAGAAGATTGGGTCTTGATTAATGTCTTACAGCAGTGATTTCCAGCCCAGTCCTCATGGGCTTTCAGACAGGCAACATTTTTACTCTAACCCCGCACACATGTACCAAGTATTCAGTTTCCTGATTGCTTGGTGGATGTGTGCTGGGATAGACTGAAAACATGGTAGCCTCTGGAGACTGGAGACTAGACAATTGTTTTTGATTCCTTCGTGTTTTTGGTCTTTCGCAAGGGTTGATTGTTTGTTTGTGCTTGGGCTGTGGAGGGGTGATGACAGAGAATGTTGTCCAATTCAGACTGAATAAAATGTTAAAAAGAAATATTGCTCAGAGATGTTATTGAACCTGACACATACCAGTTATTCTCTGCCAGGAGAGGGAGCTATAGATCTAGAGTGATGACTGTCATTTTCAATAAAAACGTAACTTACAATGCCTAATATCTTCAGTTCACAAGCAAGTTGTGTGAACTTCAAATTAACATGGTTGACTATTCTTCAGGTGTTGCACCATTTTCAGTAAATACAAAGTGAACAATGACCGTAGTGACCTTTTGTAGAAATATTTTCTCAATAGGAATAAAAAGTGGAAGTATTACAAATATCCTGGTGACACAAACATAATTTTGAGGATTTCCTTTAGTTTCAAGTGCAAATGAAGATTGTTGAGTTAGAGGAAGTTGTCATACCATTATTACCTTGCAAGAGTATTAAGACATGGTTGAACCCAGAATGCCACATGCCAGTTTCATTTCAAAATCATAACCTGTTTTGTTCTTTCATGAATGTTCACTTCAAGACCAGTGTAGGTACACAGAAGATGCAGCATGCATCCTTCGAACCTGCAAATTAAATGGTAATAAAGAAAATTGTGTGTGTGCCCACTGGGGAGAGTGGGCTTTTCTCCATTTTTGCTCACCTCTCCTCATATACACATCTGTCACATTTCAGAAAGGGAAATCACCACAAGCATCAGCCCTGTTTGTGATTGACATATATGAGCACTTAAAGAAGTAACTGTTCAATGTAGAGATCCTGAGGGTTTGGGACAACCACTTGGGAAAGGCCCTCTGTCACGCCTACCTCACACTGGATGAAATGATGACTTAAGGGAGAAGTGGCTATTTTCGGGCATTGCATAAGCACAGTAAAGTGAGCAGAGCCTTGAACAGTTGATTTTCAAAAGTGTTCGTTTCCTTCCGTTTCCTACAAACATCCGGCGTCTTTAACTCCGAGGAAATGTGTTCTGGGCTAGCCTGGAGCAGTTACACTAAATAACACTCCTGGGTGGGAGTGCCCATTGAAAGCACTTTGCAGCATAGGTGAGCAGTTCCATCCTTCACTTTGAATATCCCTTCACTGCCCATCCGTGTTTACCACGTTCCCAGCAAAACAGCATCCTCCATATCTAGGGCTGGGCAACACTGGGCTTGGGCTAGGCTTGTGACTGGTCCAAAAACTGAATGACCTAGCCAATCAAACAAGGTTGACTCAAGGTCATTTGTGCTGTTCTGGGCACTAATGATTCCTGGCTCTCACACAGTCCGCTCTTTAGACTCAAGACAAGCTGGACCTGGTCTGCTTACACTTGCAACCACTTTATTAGAAAAGTGTTCAGGACCAACTTTTATGAGACAAACTGACTCAAATCCAAGGCAGGATCAAGATCATAACAGTCTTAGATGGCCAAGACTGTCAGGAGTGAGTCAAGACTGAGACCAGAAAAGTGAGTTAAATACAAGATCATGAATCAGAATTCAAATGACCTCTATGAATTATTAAATTTTTCAGTTTAACTTTCACAACTAAGAAATGCATCAAACCAGTGGCGTGGGTTTCATTACAACCTTGGGAGAGGATACTGCTCATGCCATACACATAACACATAATATAAGTAGTGTGAGGGGGACACTTCACACCACCTAACCTAACACATCATATGAGTAGTGTACACAGGAATTATTTGGGGGTGGCAATAACTACACCTATGCATCAAACACCAAAACAACAAAAGCAAACCATCCTTGCATCTCATTATTTTGGAACTCTATTTCTGCATGGTAGACCGCTCTTAACAGAGCTGGCACTAACACCTGAAATCAACACTAGCCTGATTGATAAAACTCTAGCAACCCAACCACCAAAACCATATTATCTTTTGTCACATAGTGTAAAATAGTATATAATATTGCTCACAAGTAAGTGCACATGCATAATAGTTGCAAGGAAATAGCACCAGACCAGTAGATGGCGCTTGGTATGTAGGAAGGGAACAAGGTGCATCGCTGGCTCTGAGGAAGTTGCAGTATGACTGTCAGAGCTTTTGCACTAAATTAGCAATTTGGTCTGTTTCTGTTCTACTGTTCTACTGAGGGCAAATGTGATTTGTGACCAGCATCCACTATGCCTGAGCCATAATATCAGCTCTGGGTTAGGACTGTCCACAGACGCTTCAAATACACTGCTGCCCACTGTTTTCATTTGTATAGACCTATAATGCTCTGTGTGGTTAATTTATCACTCTGTATTTTAGGACTATTCAACTTTATTTTACTCTACTGTCATGCAGTATTGGGAGTTGCAAAAAAATGCTGTACTTCTATGATTTATTCTACAATTAGACATGAAATCAGTCCAATAAACTTTATTTTTTAACTTTAGTACTAGTTCAGAGATTATACAGTCTTGATTTCAGAACTTCGGTGTTGGGGACTTTTCCTTCCCATCCTGTAAGCGTGAATCACATGCAGAGACTGAGACGATCAGTATTTGGTCTGAAGTCCTCATGCAATGCGGCAACATTAGAAACATTCAGTTTTACAGGTGCATATTAATAAAACTTACGTGTAAAGTTATGCACTGTGGCCCATCTGTTGACAGCCACGCTCTACCTCATTCATCATTTTCTGACCACAGGAAGAGAGCAGATTGTATATTCTTTGGGTGGCAGACTATTATCAGTACCGCACTGATACGATAGTGGAACGGCTGTGGGTATTGAGCTGCCATGAGTTCACCAGGCATGGCACGCCTGCAGGATATTGTGCATGTATCGGTGTCACGGCAGTGGCCAGCAGCCCTGTTCCTGAAGCTCCACCTCCCTGGAGAGGTCAACTTCCACTTGTGTCCAACGCATGACCCCACCAAAAGGTGCTTTGCGAAGGAACTGATAGGAAGCACCAGATGAGTTAAATGAGGGTTGGAGGGAAACTTTGCCAGAAGGTAGAGCTCTAGGAACACAGTCGTCGACCACTGGGTTGGAAGGTAAAACAATTCTAACATGCCAAAAGTAAAGCTTCAAGGTCAAAAGTAAAACTTCACAGTCATGAGTTTGAATCTCAGGTAGCACATGTACTGTCATACTCAAATATTAACAATGCTCTGGAGAAGAGCGTCCATCATTTCATAATGGAAATGGTTAGGAGACACACCACTTTTTGGGGGGCAGAATGAAGGAATGAGTAGCAAGGTAACAGATTTGGGTTCAGTTCTGTGCCAAATTACACAAATCTTAATCCATAAGAACAATAAAGCCAGACTGACCCAGAAACAGCACTTGCATCTTAATGTGGAAAGAATTAGAAACTCTTAACTTACATTAATTAAATGTTCCCATCTTACCCTGATCTAAAATGACCTTTCTTGTTCAGTTTTTTAAAAATTATTTTTATGGTAAAACTATTTTGCCAACAACGGGAAAGATGATGAGAAAGTCAATAATACTCAAACATAGATAACGAGGACACCGAAAGCAGTTACCAAGCCTGGGTGCAAGAGAGTGATGGCATGAGAGCTATAGTTCATGGAGAGTCCTTACAGTGGCCCACCTCCATGGGGTGGGTGGACTGATTTCATCACAACATGGATACTTATTAAGCAGATTTGGGGTTGGTATTTGGTTGTTGAAAAGTTTTTAAGTTTTAGGGGACACGAATCTTGTGTAAAATAAGGCCACTGCCTTTCACACAGTGAACGTTGATCTGAATATGACTTCATGGTGTGCACATGACGAAAATATGTTGACTCAACACAGATCCACTTTGGCCAGTGGTTCTGGCCAGTGCACTCAGAAATTGCTTGAGGTCCTTTCTAAGTGAACTTTTTTGGACAATACGTTTAATTCAGCACCGCAAGGTTAAACTTTCTCAAGTCATATCAATTTCCTTTTCAGGCCTTTTTAAGTCCACACAGCTATACCACTGGGCGAAGTCCTCTGGAACTGTAGTCGTCAGAGTCTACACGTCCGAGCAACTCGTCCCATTTGAGGAACAACTGCTAGTAACAAAAAGAACAAACCTAGCACCAATGTCACACAAGGCCGCACTCCCGAGCCCTGTTGCGTTTTGGCGGGAAGGCGGGTGAACCCTGCCTTCGCCATTCTAGTTCTTTCGGGTTTTAACCACAAATACATAACAGAGGCTCGGCGTGCAAAAGCTCGGCGTGCACTTCAAAGCGTCTCCGCTCTGCAGCCCGGGCCGTGGTGCTGCATGCAGAACGCAGCCGCACGCCTACGCAGCAGCTCTCACAACTCTACAAATAAGGCGCAGAGACATTTTGAATAGGGAGCCATTTCAGTCATGCACGATCGCGCACAGGCTTCATGTCTGAAATACGCAAGCTGGGGTTCCAAACAAAAAGACAATATTCGAAAAGTGTATCTACATATACTAGTTAGGCACACTTGGCATACAATAAGGAACAGATTTCATTATATGATTATAAAATTATTATTTTATTTAACATGAACCGAGGCATACGTTTTGATAGTCTTAAGCTAACTTATGTAGGTGAGATATCAGATAATGGATCAGGCTTGGCCAACAGTCTCATCTCTGCAACAGGAACCATCACCTGTTGTTGGTAAAAGAAGTTCAACTCAAGCATAACATATGCATAGATATATATTTTCTTCAATAACAAGACTTTACACATCATTGATAACCAAATGTGCAGAGCTCGTGCTCAGATCCCATGTTAACTTCCTGTTTCAATTTTAGCCATTGAGCTTTATTTCACAGTTAGCATGAAGCACATTCTCCTAATGTGTCACTCTAACTCTTCTGTCAGATATGAGTCAGGCCTCTTCATAACCACTTAATGGTGTTCTGTTTTTTCATATTCGTTTGGGTTTGATACTTTGTGTGATCTGCTTTTTGTGCTTTACTTTAAGGCTATAACTTAATGTACTATGGATAGCTATGATTAGCACTCTGCTTGCTCAATTTTATAACAAAAATGGATGACAGAGGTGCAGTGTCTTATTACTGCCAAACAAAAGCAGATTTAATGAGAAGACTTGAAGATGCAGGTGCAGAATGCTGATGGTGTCAGTACCATTTCAACCATGGAGCGTGCTCAGTAGTGTCAGTGCCATTTCAACCATGGAGCGTGCTCAGTAGTGTCAGTGCCATTTCAACCATGGAGCGTGCTCAGTAGTGTCAGTGCCATTTCAACCATGGAGCGTGCTCAGTAGTGTCAGTGCCATTTCAACCATGGAGCGTGCTGATGACACAACTGTCGCTTTGAGTCACCACTACTCAAAACCCACATCTTTTTCCTTGAAAAATGAATAGGTCATTCAAACAAGTTATCTTTCTTAGTGATCACATAAATCAAGCTATTTCAGCACACTTGTTAGTCACAGGGTATTCTCTTGTTTGGCATTTCATGTGGTGGAAAGGGAAACAAGTTTTTCTTATTCCAATCAGACCAATAATATTCCAGTATTAGTACTGGCCTCAGTTCTGTCTTCTCTGGTTTCTCAGTTAGTAGTCACCTCCTCCTGAGAAGTCCGTCACTTCTCGTTTGTCACCGAGCAACCAGAGGACACATGCCTGTAAGACGCGCTGCCATTGGCAGACACCTCAGACTCTTTTGCCCTTATTTGGAAACGTCTGTGCTGAGACTAGTTGAAAGGGGAGATTAATTTCAAAAGGCAACAAACACTCAAAGACCACATTGTCCTGCCTTTGACACATTTACAGACACAGCATATGCACAAAAGCTACCCCTCCCCCCCACTCACAAACAAACAAACAGACACCCACACTTTTCACAGAGATGAGAAACTGACAATGGTCAATTTGTATGCACAGCAATTTGTAGGTCAACAAGTCTTCACCTGGCCAACGGTCTATATTTCAGGTATAACCGAGAGAAAGACAGCAGGCAAAACACTGAAAATAGAGGGAGGGGAAGTAGCTGCTCACCCTGATAAGGTCTATCAGTTTGGCTAGAGTGGCCAATGAACTTTGAGCTTCTAACCAACCCAGGCAGTGATATTATCCTCCAACACTCACACAGATACTGCAGCCACAGCAGTGTCCATTTACTCCCCCACCAACACACATGTGCACACACACCCTCACACTCTAGCCATCCATAAATAAACTTGACAGCCTAAACCTTCTTATACTATTAAACATGCTTTGAGTCTCTATTACCCGATTTTGTGTTTCAAACAACATTTTTTCTCTCATTTTATTTGCATTTTTGGATTTGCTTTGCAAGCAGTGCAGAGGCACTGTGGGGACACACTCTGATATCTTTTTGTCAGCATGCCTTCTTTCGTTGTCTTATGTCAACTAGCCAACCCTTTTTGCTAAACTCCCCAGATATGTCCCTCTCCTCCTCTGTGGAAGTCCTGGCCACGGACCATTCGGACGGGAATCCCTACACCCATCTCGGTCACATATGTAGCCTTCTTTGTGAATGAGCCAGAAATGGATGTATGCAAATTGCCTCATGGAGTGACCAATGCCCTGCATTTGCTGATAACATTTAAACCAACCACCCATGAAGCTTTGGGGTCGTTTATAAAGATGTGCAATCAACAAAGGTCCGATCAACCTCTTGGTTCACTAATGGCACGAGGTCCCCCATTGACACAGAGACCATGGAACCTCGTGCAGAGAAGGGTGTTGGCTGCAGCAGCTTGTAGGTAAACTACTGTCCCCATGGCAAAAAGCATGTAGGTCAGCGAGCGGCAAGTGTGTCATAGTGAAACCAACCAGGATGAGACAGAGCGCTCGAGATCTCATCTCTCTCACCACACCTTTTTCCACTTGACTTTTTCTAAACTAAAAAGACACACTGCTTTGACCGCACATGCACACGCAAACACACACACACAAAAAAATAAAACTCCCTGGTTTTAACCCCTAATTCGCACAGGCCAGCGTCTCCATGGTTACATGCAAATCAGGAGAGAGTATTCTTGCAGGAGAGTGGGAATTGAAACCTGTAGGGCCTTTTCTGGATTCAAATAAAACTAAGGGGTTGCCAGGTGGGGAGGAATGAAGTGGACTCTACCTGAGAGCTAACACAGCGAATACGAGAGAGCAAGTTTATCAGGAAAGACACAAAGGCTCATTTCTCATTCATTGTTTTCTTTGCGTTAAACGTCACCTATTTATGGTGTGGAACTGCAGAACCAACTGAGGTGAAGTGTGGTGACCAAGGGCACAGAGGCCGTGGTCAAAGGAGAGGCTGAGAGTCTACAGTCTTCTACTGAGAACACTGGAGTGCTGGACAAATAGCACACCAAAACCAATACAGCTAGTAGGCTATGTTGGCAGGTGCCCTTTTCATTTAAAAAAATAGGCCATCCTTGAAAGCATGCCTTTCATGTCGATCAGACGTCGGTTATGTATCGATCAGATGTTACCTGGCTTTGAATTTTCAGGTTTTTCCTTTGCTTTGTTTTTCAGACCCGGAGCAGCTACAAAGAACAAAAAAAGGCTTTTCGTGTGAATTCCCCTTTGCACTTTTTTTCTTTCTTTCTTTTTTTTTTTTTGATTGGCGTGCTTGTGGTCCACCCATCCCCCACTTCCCCCTGTCACTCTGCTTCTGTCAGGGTCAGGGCCTCTCATGTGGAAAAGGCACAAACAACACACTTTTATAGCATGGAAGGCCTCTGGTGGTGGAGATCTCCAACCCATCCAGAGGATGAGCTGGGGTGGAGGTTATGAACTTGAATCACTACAGATGGAACACCACCTTACTCCCACTAGCGACTACAGGTTGAAATTCGAACTTGCATGTCACATTTAAGATCCAGGCTGCCAGAAAGCGTGCTTAGCAAAACTCTAATAAAAATATTATCCAACAAGTAAATCAAACTTGGTGAAATTTTCAAAATGACACTAGACTTATTTGAACATCGGTTGAGATGCAGCAGGCACAAGCAAAGCTCTGATTGGTAACTCTATAGCTAACTAACCAGGAGGAAAGTACATAGAATCGCAGTAGTTTCAATCGCGTTTCAGCCATATACAGCATTCAGCAAAACTCGTCGAGATAAGGAAATGTGATATTTGAAGCTGATGTAGGGCCTCGCACAGGAAGTATCATAGTTGAGTGAGTTGTTCTGCAGGTACTTCCTGTGCTAGATCTGATCATACTCAGAACCTTTCCTTACGGTCTTATAGGATCTTGTAGTTTGTAGTGTAGAGTAAGCAGGATATACTCAATACATCCACACCTATTTTAGATATATAAAATTAAATGTTTAATTTCTTAACATAAGTAAATTAATTTAGGTTTATAAATAATTCAGTGAATGACCTGTCTGCCACCAGACTTCCTGTCAGAAAGCAACAAGCTTTTACAGTAGTTTGAAGGAAATGTAGAGTTTTTTCTGCTTTATGCAGAATTAATTATGTAGTTACATGCAGCTGCATATGAAATATGCATATACAAAAAAATTATTTTTGTCATTTAATGGTGCTGCTCCTCTTCCATGCCTCATGGTCACTCATTCTAAATGAAATATGAAATCATAGTCCAAATTCCCCCCCCCCCCCCCCACACACACACAATCTCCATGGGCTGATCACTGATCACTTCCCACTGAAGACCATTTCAGAGACTAACTTCAACATTTCCCCTCCATGTTGCAACTGTGAAGCAATGGCTGGGCAAAGTGAAACAGTATCTACCGAGAACAGAGAACCAACCATATATCATCTAAGAACAATGGCTGAGGCAGGCTGTGGAGAGAGAGAGAATATAGATAAGTATAAAAAAACATAAAGACAGAACTGAGTGCAATAATTGTTAAAGGAAAGCAGGTTTCAGTGTGACCTCTCCTCTCTACCTCAATATATAACTCAATATTATGCCAATATAACAGTGGATGTACACTTGAATCTGACAAACATGGACTAGGACCAAAAAAAACCAAACAACCAAACAAACTCAATGTGCACAATTGAAACGAAACGATAAATAAGCCACTTCAAATAATGGATGCATAATGTGCAGTAAACCCAAGTGAAGTTCAAAACGCAATGGAATATTATTCTAAACTGATGCTCTTTGCAAGACTTCAGACAGGTCTTGAACAAAATAAAACTGGCATTCTTGACTTGAAGGACTCTGAAGATCAGGTAGATAAGGCCCGTTACATAAGGTACGTCCACCAGTCCCACTGAACTCTCCCAAAGGTCACCCACGGCCATCTGTAAAGTAAAAGTAGGGTGCCGGTAGACCTCCAGCGGGCCCAGAGGAATATGGGTGCATGTTGCACAGTAGAAGATGGGGGGGGGGAGGAGGAGGAGGAGGAGGAGGGGAAAACGCAAAAGAAGGAATGAGACAAGAGACAGGCAGGCAGTGACTGTTAAACCTCTTCCTGTGCGGTTTTCACCACGTGGCCAGGAGAAGGTTAAAAGGGGCTCCTCTCCTCTCCCTGGTCCATTTCTACTTGGGCCGATGAAACGAGAAGACACCGAAGCTTCTGGTAAGAGTCGCTGGACAGGAACATGTTGATGGGGTGGTGGGGGTAGCGGGAGGGGGGTGGGGGTCGAGGATCAGAAAGAGTAGAAGTGGGCTTCGCTTGTAGAGGTTTTGATAGCATGGGTGCGAAAGTAATTACACAACTGGCAAGACATGTCGGATTGGACCGTAATAAAATAACGGCTAACGCGGCACAAATGTATGTGAGTTTTAAAATGCATGGACATGCACAAATTATTCACTTTAAAGTCAATATAAAATATGAATTTGATATTTTATGCTGGTTACTTATGTATTCATACTAAATGCAGTTTAGTCTGCAGCAGTGTTTCTATTTTGGTACTCTATGCATAAATCAGTTATACTCAATTATTTTTTGTTCTTTCATAATCAAACAGATGATTCTAATTGGACAGAAATTCAATTGATTCTGTCATACTCACTATATAATATTTTTGACAAGTGTTAATTTACGTAAAACAAAAAAGCTAGCCACTTCCTCTTAAATTGGCAATGCAAAGTACAAAATGCTTGGAGCCTTTTATCACAATATATCAAAATTAAACATGAAAACTAAGATGCCTATTTAAAAAAAAAAATTGTATAAAGATTAACCGCTAAATATATATATTTATTAAACTTCTGAGTTGGCGAAAACAGCTTACTCATGCCAGTCAAGATGGCTGTCCTGTCCAAGCTAACATGGCATGGAAAGAAGAAGTAACAGTGCAGTAGACTACCTGTAAACAACCTTCCATTCCTGGAACAATTCAGTTTTCAGTATTTCAGTATAAACAGGACTTTGCATTTAACTGTTTGTATTATCAACCTGTATTCATGTTAATGTGTTTATTTGTTTTCTTTGGAACTTTCTGAAAGAGTTTGTTAAAATGATTTTAAATTCAGTTTTCTTATGTACTAAATGGAAGTTTGTAAACCTCAAGTACTGACATACATCATGTTTCTAAAGTAAAACAATGTGTCTAAAAATGTACGTTCTGCTGTAAGAGTACCCAGTTGTATACTAATTACCATTTCCTCAGAAGACAACAGTTCTGAGTTTTGAGTTCCTTGAAACGTTTGGGTGTGGTTAGCATGGCCAGCTGTAAAGTGTACTAAAATGGGGGCGGAAGACGGTTGGTTGTGTGTGTGTGTGTGTGTGTCTGTGTGTGTTGGGCTGTCTTAACCACCAACTCTACAGGTGTGACTTCGCACACAAGTGGGGGAGCCCAGAGATGCTGCATCGGGAAGTACAGTGCAGTCATCCATAAAGTAGAAAGCACTACTAAACCCCTCGCCACAGTGTAGTGTTTCCTACTTTATGGATGAGTGTACTGTTGGCTACTGGGAACACACGCTACGAACCAAGGAGAGAACCCCCAACATGGAGGACGTGTGGAAAGAGAAAAGGGGAAGTTGCTTTGTTTCATAAGGCTGTGTGCAGCTCACTGTGTCTGTGTAAGCCCACATGAGCTGTCTGCACACCATCGAACAAAGCTGGGGGCCAAACAGACTTCACCTGCTCAAACTGTAACACTGCTGTAGAACCTTTTAATTACTGATGCCATGCTGCTCAACACTTTACATTTTTGGATTATTGTTTTTTTGTTGTTGATGTTTATTGATTCTTAAACTGTTAAACTTCATTAATAAAAATAAAATAAAAAAAGAATGAATTACTTTGTGTCTTTGTTAAATTGTAGCAGTAGGTACCAACACACATTCTCTTCTCATGCAAAATCACCCAGAAACAGTAGTATGAAGATTTTATGTGAAAATAAATTTTATTTCTGTAAAAAGGTCCATAGTAAATGACAATGGCCCCTTAATAGAGCAATAAGGATGACACTCGTCATCAGTAATGTCGGTTCAGCATGCAAAAACAACAAAAAGAAAAAAACTAAATTCTGAAAAACTAACAAAAATGAAACCATATTTACAGATGAGCTTCAAAAACTGGTTACAAAAACCTCAGCTTTACAAAAAGGCTCAGCGTTTCAGTTTTCCGGAGGAGGCGGAGGACAAACACAAGATTAGAGACTCTCTTGCTGCACGAAAACACCACACCTCAAAAGAACCAAGCGGCCGCACTGACTGCTGAGTGGCATACAGCACACACACCAACGGCCACAGCGGTGCTCGAGCTGGGTCAAACACGGCCTCCGGCGCAGCTGGTGCCCGGAGCAAAAGCAATATAACAAATATGTTGTACAGACAAACGAACAAATAAACGGCAGGCACTATAAATACATAAATAGATTAATAAATAAGGCTGAATACGGATGTAACACCGTCATGCATGCGGTCAGCAAAAGTACGAGAGAAGTAAACACTTAAGACTAAATTATGTCTTGTAAGGCTATTAGTCACTGTGACCTAATGGATTCCTGCCTAAAGGACTCCTTCCTATCTACAGAACCGCCCGTATTCAGACTCCAACTCCTAGCCAGCTGGTGTTTGATTACTGGTTTCCCAGCCATCAAATCATCATGGTAACCATGTGCAGCACCTAAAGGCGTTGGCAAGCGTGAGACCCAGGGGTCTGAATCAGCCTCCGCGCCTCAAGATGAGCTGAGACCTCCTCAGCACACAGCTGAATGACTACCAGGTGAACCTGAGAAAGGATCTTACACAAGCCCTGTAGCTCCACAAAGAGAACTGCAGGTAAACAGACGGACACTGACAGACATTATGCATCAGATGTGGTCACCTAGAACAGAAATATGTCTGACAATGTGTGTGTGTGTGTGTGTGGGGGGGGAAATACTGTACATCAGACTGCCGAAACACTGAAAGACCGATTTATTTATTCATTTATTTAAACTCTTTGGGGTGTAGACGCAACGCTTTCAAGTCAGAAGAAAACATAAAAAAATAATGCTTTCAAAAGACAGAGCTTGTGCAAGAACAAATGGAATTTTCTATTCCTTACACACATCTCTCACAGCCACTGGCACGCCAGCAGTGGCGCTGGGCCGACCTTGCGCTTCGACAACGGAGACGGCGCGTCCGCGTCTTCCTTGTGCGGGCGGCCTGCAGAAGCAGACTTCTCCAGAATCAGAGGAAGCTCCCTTACACATTCTGAAGACCACACCACGCTTCGGAGCACAGAAGCCTGCGCGTGCCTTTCCTTTGAGTTTAGAGCCTTCTAACAGACAGACACTGAAAAGATGGCCTCAGATGTGTGGATTCAGCTAGATCTTTCCCCACACAGCAAGATTAGTCCTAGAGAGCAACAAGACAGCCAGCGAGGAATATCCAGTCTTTTTATTAAGGTTCGAGTTTCTAATCAAAAGTTTTGTGTCAACATTTATCTTGGCAAGGAAATGGAATGACCGAGGAGAACTCTGCAGGAGTCAGTAAACCCAGGAGTCTTATTATTGTGCCTTGACTCCCCACTCAGAACGCCCAGCACCCTGGAAGCTGCCACCTTTCTGTTCGTGCATCTGATATAATTTGGATGTAACACAAACATTCGAGTGTCTGATAAGCTTTTGAAGCAAAAGCGAGTTGAAGCGCACCGTCGCTGTGGTGGCAGTTAGTGCCGCCTCCGGACACCGAGGGCAGCGGTCGGACAGAGGGAATGACATTAAGACAGTGTGCTCCTACCATGCCAGGCACTCGCACTAACCATCCACGCGCAGACACACACACATCCAAACCAGCGGCAACATGGGAAAAAGTGCAAGTGGCAAATTATTCAGGATAACAGCCTCGTTTTTCCTTCTTTTATTCTCTCTTGCTTGAGCCCAGCTTCTTGAACAGTTTCTTCCCTTTGGAGAAGAAGCTTTTTTTTTTCTTCCCAGGGGGGGAGGCGTCAGTGAGGGAGGGGTTATCACCGGGCGGGAGCAGGGTGGCGACGGGGGCTGGCGTCGCGGATGGGTCTGGCTGGGGCTCCAGCTCCGGGTCAGGGCTTGCCCGCGGCTCCGGCCCGATCAGGAGGCCCTCCTCAGCGGGGGTGGGCGCTGGATCAGTCAGCTCCGACGACGAACAGCGGTTCACCTTCTGGGCAGACAAACGCAAGGGCCAAACATGCACCTGGCGTCAACAGTGGCTGGTCACGTACGGCAAAAGGCAGCAAAAATGATGCGATGAGTTTCAAATTTTGCCCTAGCAATTGCAACTTTTAACATTTCTTTTAAGTTAAAAGTCACAAATGGAAGCTGGCTCCCTGACCTTAAAAATAAATAAATATCCTTCAGACAGCACTTTCGCACACCATGTAAAACCAAGCACATCGACTATAGCGCACTGGGAGGGACACATGGTCCAGCCATCAAACTCTGCTCAAGCTCAGTTAGTTTCAAGGAGGAAGCGAGGACGTGTAGGAAACATCCTAGGGTTCTGTAGCAGGGACGAGGTCACTAGGTGGGAAAGGATGAAAGGGCAAGGTTCAGGACAAGCCACAGCCCGGGGCAGTGAGCGCTACAGCAGGATATCAAGAGTAGGACACTTACGGTTTAAAGTGCATCACTTTCCTTTGCCTGTACCCCACCATGCAGGAACAGAACACACACACACACACACACACACACACACACACACACGCACACACACACACACGCACACACACACACACACACACACACACACACACACACACACGCACACACACACACACGTATGCCGCACAAACAGAATCGAATGAGACATGCGAAAGTGACGAGGCCGCATAGAGCAAACAATGTCTGAAGAGAACTTGCAGGTGTGCGGAGGTGGAGGAGAACATCTGTGTGAGACACTCCAGGTGTGCAGCACCTCAGGGTTTATAAATGATACCAACTTATATATATAACCAGACACGGGAGTCATCTTAATTCAATTAATCTAAAGATGTCACACTGTGAACGTACAGGCGAACACACACAGATACACACACACACCTCCCTCTTGGGCACGCACACACATACTCATGCGTGCACCTACCGGCAGGTCTCTGTAACTGTCTGCTACGGCGTCTTCTGCCGCCGCCAAGACCTCAGAAGTCTCGGAAAAGGCCTGCAGGAAGTTGGAGGGCACCAGGCCTTTCCGCCCATTCAGGTCTCCCTGCGGTGGCAAAAAACAAATTCCATCATGCACTGCTTTGCTCTGCCAATCATACAGATGGCTGATTTCTGATTTTAGTGTCTAATTCACTCCCGTGCAGTGCTCAACCACAGCAGAAGTGCGAGAGAGGGAGTGGGGAGGCAACAGAACCCTTTTTTATACACATCACACTTCTTTGAGATGAAGGCCAGGCCAGGAAGGAGGGATGGGACTGCAACGCTCTGCAGAGGGCCACTCACATAAAAGAAGCCGTCATCGTCCATATCCCCCAGCACGTAGATTACGTCCCCAGCCCTGAAGGTCAACTCAGCCTGAAGGGGGCAGCGCAGTAGAGAGAACATATAGCAGGCGTCTCAACGTCATACAGAATGAAGGCTTGCTGGCGATACTATTTTTGTAGGGGAACAGTTTTCTGGTGTATCTGTAACTAAGAATTGTGTGTGCGGTGTAAGGTCACCTCAATGTCAGCGTTTGGGGAACTTTCACTTGGGTCATAGTCGAAGATGGCTACCATCCTGCGTGGTGCAGGGTTTTCCATGGCAACGGCACAGTGTCTAGTGTTATCTGTCAAGCAAAAGGCAAGAATGTAAGTGGGTTTCCATGGATGCAGTGGGTGTGCCTTTGCCTTTGGATGATCAAACAGTTACTGTAAACAAACCATACGGGCAGGTGTTGACAGTAAACGATCGATGCACAAGGTAGAAGACAAGATGAAAAAATGAATCAATACACGCACTACAAGGCATAAACACAGTAGTAATGCTTTATGAAGTTAACACTCAGACTACTATAGTGCAATGAGGTAGAAATCCCATGTAAGTTACAAAGCAAGTCTGTGTTGGCAAAAGATGAGCACTTTTGACAGTGGATTTCAATTCTGGTAGGTGAGGGGTAATGACTGGTGGTGAGGGGTGATGACTGGTAGGAGATGGTGATAACTGGGAGGAGATGGTGATGATGGTGATGACTGGTGGGTGATGGTGATGACTGGTAGGAGATGGTGATAACTGGGAGGAGATGGTGATGATGGTGATGACTGGTGGGTGATGGTGATGACTGGTAGGAGATGGTGATGATGGTGATGACTAGTGGGGGGTGGTGATGACTGGTGGTGAGGGGTGATGACTGGTGGGTGATGGTGATGACTAGCAGGAGATGGTGATGATGGTGATGACTGGTGGGTGATGGTGATGATGGTGATAACTGATAGGAGTGGTGATGATGGTGATGACTGGTGGGTGATGGTGATGACTGGTGGGTGATGGTGATGACTGGTAGGAGATGGTGATGACTGGTAGGAGATGGTGATGATGGTGATAACTGGTAGGAGTGGTGATGATAGTGATGACTGGTGGGTGATGGTGATGACTGGTAGGAGATGGTGATGATGGTGATGACTGGTGGGTGAGGGTGATAAGAAGGTTCCAGCCCCAAACCCCCAGAGCTCATGCCACTCATAAGTCAGCAGCAGAAATGTGATGAAGCCAAAAGGCTTTGGAAAGTGGGACTGCATGTTACAAGGCACAAACACACTACGCATGCACTCAGCCTGCAGCGCACATGCATAGAACTGCTCGCCCATGCTGCAGAGAGAGGACCCCTGAAGTCGGGGATGCAGATACTCAAAGGGGGCAAACCTTGGCCAGAGGCATCGACAAAGGAACTGACCTCCCACTCTCCAGCAGATTCCACTGTAGGGGGGAGGGGGAGAGGGGGGGTTAGAGTCAGACTCCTAGTGCCCCAGCGGTCTTGACTCAAAGGAGGAACGGATTAGGTCTTGCAGGGTAAATGAACAAAACACCTCTAAACCAAGTGGCTGAAATGACCACTAGAGAATTTAGGGAACACACACGCATACACATTCACACATACTCACTCACGCATACACACTCAGCACCAGAAACAGATGAAATGAAGCCGACCACAGGCAATTCAGGGATAGTTAATAACTACATTATTTCAAGGCGACAATCATTATTAAATGTTAATGTACAGTGTTATGTGGGTGACATAATCCAACTACAGTCAAAGGAAGCTCTTTGATGGCTTAAATCTTAATTCAGTCTTAGTCTTTATTTATAAGGAAGACTGTGTATAGCACATTATCTAAGAAATGTTACAAGTATGTCCTTTAATGATGTAAATGTTACGAGTATGTCCTTTACTGATATTAATGTTATGAGTATGTCCTTTACTGGTGTTAATGTTATGAGTATGTCCTTTACTGATATTAATGTTATGAGTATGTCCTTTACTGATATTAATGTTATGAGTATGTCCTTTACTGGTGTTAATGTTACAAGCATGTCCTTTATTGATGTAAATGTTACGAGTATGTCCTTTACTGGTGTTAATGTTACGAGTATGTCCTTTACTGGTGTTAATGTTACGAATATGTCCTTTACTGGTGTTAATGTTACGAATATGTCCTTTACTGATATTAATGTTATGAGTATGTCCTTTACTGGTGTTAATGTTATGAGTATGTCCTTTACTGATATTAATGTTATGAGTATGTCCTTTACTGGTGTTAATGTTACGAGTATGTCCTTTACTGGTGTTAATGTTACTTGTATGAGAATCCTCCTGTGGTCAGGCTTTCAGAGGTTAACACATGGTGGCAAGGAGCAAATGCGGGGTGTACGGGTGGGGAGACGAGGACGGAGACGGAGACGGTGACGGTGAGAAGGGGCGGAGACACACCTTTCTTGGAGCGTCTAGGTTTGGGCGGCGGGGCTGGGCGGTGCGGAAGCAGAGTGAGCGTGCGCGCGCCTTGATGGAAGTCGGAACAGGAGGGGGAAAAAAAAGAAAGAAACCAGACGACACAAGCACACAAATGAGAAGCCCCAAAAAATGTGTGAAAAAAAAAGAACGACAATGACAAGAGCAAAACCAAGAACAAGAACAAGAACAAAAGAGATTGGTGATGCTGCCGGACGGTAGCCCTGAACGTCAACTTCATCGAGGGCAGGTTCAGCAACGGGTGACGGCACAGGGCGGGAGAGCGCTGAACAGAGCATTCTGGGAAAACAGGATTCTGCTTTCTCGGCGCTCGGCAGCGCTGGGGCTTCAGTGAGGCTCCTTTACTGAGCCACAACTCAGACACATCTGAGACACTAGCAGTGGTGGCCAAATGGCAACAGAAACAGCCATGACAGCAAAAAACTAAACCTGAAGCATTTGTGTGTGTGTGTGTGGGTGCATGCGTGGTTTAGCACTTCTCTGAAATGACTGCGAATGAACAGGTTAGCAGAAGCACAGATGACGTTCATGACAATTTGTCACTAAGAAAGCAAAAGCACAAATACCAACAAATGATAAACAATCACATACAATAAGCAGTAATAAACAAGTCACAACAGGGCATAATACAGAGAGGTCTTGAGTCAGCCATACACACATCCAGGAGACGCTAGCGCCCCCCCATCCTAACATGGTTGTGCTGTCTGACATTGGGAGCACTGCTGACTGACAAAGGAATGACCAACAAGTCTTTCTCTGGAGGTCTCCTACACAGACAGGAGGAGAGCAGTTTGCCCCGGATGTCTGGCTGGTTGAATCGTGGTCTCAGCTTCACAACACGGTGCCATAAAGTGTATGTACTAGCTTCTAACACTTTTCAAATGACCAACAACTACCAATCTGATTTTGGGTTTAGGGTCACGCTGATGGTTTTAGCCCTGAGTCTCTGCTGTTTCAGCAAAATGTTTATCAGGTGACAAAACAAATCTGCTGAATTTTAGTGAACTGATGACCCATTATGATTGTTATAACCCTCCATTTATTGACTGAGTCATTTATTAAAAAAACAAAAACAAACAGTGTACCTGGTGCTGGCTGGTTGTTACAGCATGTGGGTGGGGACTTGTGGGACGAGTGACAGTGAAACATACCTATCTTCTCCATGGAGGCGTCGGTGGACAGGAAGCCCTGCTGCAGCAGCTGGTCCCTGGTCTCTTCGTCGTCCACCTGGATCTCAGACACCATGTTACATGGCACGTAGCCATGGCGACCACCCGACTTGCCCCGGTAAAAGCCATCTGCGTCTTTATCGCCGTAGACCTGCAGGACCGAAGAGGTGAGGAAAACAAGGCATGTTGCTGGATTCACTAGATGAACTCCTGAACTCAGACTGGTCTCAGGTCAGTACAAAAAGACCAAAACAAGACCCCCAACTCTTCTAAAAGCACACAGCTGTAGAACATCCCATGCCTTAATGATTTGGCCCTCCCTAAAGGGAAGCTCCTCCTCTGAAGCATCCCGATTAGGTGACATCGTCGCAGGATCATATGGGAAGAGGGCCACGAAGATCCTCACTTCGTTTTCACCCACTGGCCTCGAAACTGTGACATTTGAAAGAACACGCATGCACACACACACACACACACACACACACACACACACACACACACACACACACACACACACACACACACACACACACACAAAGAGTTTGGTGTAAAACAGGGACATGCTAGCTAGCCCACATCCTTAAGTGAGCCACTCCGCGTAAAATCCATAAATGCTCATTATTTTGGCTGCTGTGTATGTGCTTGCACGCCCCTTCTGGGGACAGTATGAAGGCTTCTGTAATGCAAGTCTATTAGCAAAATAACAGGAAATCTGACCATTTAAACTCTATATCTACTACTCTATATTTTCTGTAGTTTTCTGAGGAAGAGGCTACAGCATTGTTAGTAAAACCAGCAAACGCGACTACAAGTCAACAAGGTGTGCCTGGCTAAACGGTAGCCTGCAGTGCACGCCTCACTTCTTTCAACTAGAGAGGCACTTTGAGAATTGCTGCGCTGTATTTTTGGAACCCAAAAAATCCGATTTAAATTTATGTGTAATTATTGTGTATGCTTAATTTTGTTTTTGTCAGCAGGAGGCTGGGTATTGCACAATGCTGCTCTGTATAACTCTGGGTCTCGCTGAAAGTGCAACACATCATTAAGGAGATGCGAGAAGCAAGGATTTCAGCTCCTGAACTGCGCATGTGCACGCACACATGCACACACACACACATCTCGTTAGACCAGAGTGCACTAACTGTAGCGATGGCAGGTCTTGCTCAGAGGCTTGGCACTTTCACATCCCTGTGAGAACGTGTGTATGTGCGTGCTCATATGTCGTTTACTCTAAATAGACACTGGGTAATGGCTTCAGACATTTTTAGTCACAGCTGTGAGCTTGAAAGTGTTTGTCCAAGAGGAAGAGAAAGAGAAGCTTAAATGTGTGTGTGTGTGTGTGTGTGTGTGTGTGTGTGTGTGTGTGTGTGTGTGTGTGTGTGTGTGTGTGTGTGTGTGTGTGTGTGTGTGTGTGTGTTGGAGTCAGTGTTTGAGAGACAGGGTCTGTTTGTGAGAGACAGGGCCTGTTTGTGCACAACAACAACAAAATAAAGTTTAGTAAGGGGTCTTTGTGTTTGCACCTAATGTATACAAAAGAATAAAGTGTGAATATATGTGTGTGCATATGTTCAAACGAAAATGTCAGAGTAAGATGAAATGAAAGACCAGACAAAGGAAGTGTGAAGAAAGTGTATGAATAGAAAGAGACAGAGAGAGAGAGAGAGCTAGAGAGAGAAAGAGAGAGATATGACGCAGTGCTACACAAAAGTAGTTTCATGGCGGGCTAGTCTGGGTTACTATTTTCATTACTGTCACTTCCTCCTGTCTCATGACAAGCCTTTTTGGGTTACGTCTTTGTTCATGCTCCCTCTCTCTCTCCTTCCCCTCTTGAGAAAGAGAGAGAGAGAGAGAGAGAGAGAGAATCATCCTGCATTTAGCGCAGGCAGATGGCTGAGAGGAGCTCAGAGAATAACAATGAAATGTCTAAAAAAAAAACAGGTATCATACAGCAGGCAGAAGATGTACTGCAGAAATTCAAGGAAGGAACTTGATTTGGAGACAAAGAAGGGAAGCAAAGGTGTGAGAAACAGGCAGAGAAACAAACAGAGAAACAAACAGAGAAACAGGCAGAGAAACAGGCAGAGAAACAGGCAGAGAAACAAACAGAGAAACAGAGAGAAACAGGCAGAGAAACAGAGAGAGAAAGGTGGTTTGAATAAAGGAGGTTTAGGCCTGTAGCACTGATTGGAGGAGGGGAGGTGTGGGTGCCTTACCTCCGGGTGGCCCTGCCCCCGACCCGCTAGCTCGCAGGGAGTGTGCTCCAGGGTTGAGCCAGGCCACTCCCACATCCGCCCGCCCTGGTGCCTCCTGGGGTACACAGATGTACAGTTACTACAGCATACTGACCCCCCCCGCCCACACACGCAGGCCACACCGCAGGGAGGGGGTGGGGTCACGTGCACTGGCTCACAGACATTTTGCGGAGATTCTTTCGCTGGTGCTTGGTTTGCCTCACAGCCCCTGCCTCGCCCCTTCCCACGGACACGGACGCGTGCATCTGTACGCAGGCTTCAGGATGGACGGAGGCACGGGTGCGCCGCCACGGTAATGCTTCCCTCTGGTTTCAAAGGTTTGCCCATGTTTTGCCACTGAGCCAGCGACACACAGGGGTCCAAGCACCGCACGCCTCAAACTGTTAACACCGATGTGGGGAGAATGGAACAGGCACATGAGGAGGACTTAGCGGCAGTACTACGGACGTTGATGGGCACACAACGGGACAGGAGTCTGACAGGGGAGAAGAGAGGCGGCGCATCACAGTGAGGGAAGAGGGGAGCGTTTCCACACGCAGTAGCAGGTGCAGGCCTAAACCTTTTGCATTCACAGGCACATCCGTGTTGAAGATGTCTAGGACATCAATAGAATAACATCTATAAGAACGTAAAGGACAGGAGTGAACAACCACCATGAATATGGTACATTCCAAGAAAGTGGATAAAGACTAGACCACTGGAAATAAGTGCTATGCCATTTTTGTGCATAGGCAAAAGTGTGTGGCATCATAACTTTGCCTTAATTTTTGCTAGCAAAAGATTTCAGCCATCTCCCTTAAAATGGGCTAATCCAGAAAGGAGCTACAGCTGCAGTACAGGGAACGTAACACACACATGAGTGTCTGCAGTAAAGAGAACGTAACACACCCATGAGTGTTGGCACACTGTTGGCATGACTGGTGGCACACTGGCGGGCGGCTCCCTGCGCCATCGGGGGAGGGGCACATGGTGGCAGTTGCGCTTCCTGCCCTCCACCCACCACTCGCAACTCATCTGCTCCACCACCATCTCTCCGAGGTCAAAGGGCATTTGCTCGTCGTCGTCCGTCCCATACTCCACGTCAATTTCGGGAGCAGGACACCCGATGTGGCGCATTGTCCTGCCGCATGACCTATGTGAGGCCCCCGACAATGTGGCAGGGTCAGAGGTCATGTTGCTGTGGGGCAGGGCCTCCCTAAGGAGTCTGTCCCCATCTCGGTGAGCCTGGCGAGGCCGTTGAACCCCTGCTTCCCTTCTGCTGGACCCGATGTCTAGTCCACTGTCTGGGTCCAGCTCCGCATCCTCTTCGTCTTCATCGTCGATGGCAGCCACCATGCGGGTGTAGCGTGCTTTGGGCCGGATCTTCGCGGTCAGCTGTGGCACTTCGTCCCTGTTCTGCTGCTGAGCAGGGGAGCGTTGGCAAGTTTCGCGCCCATGCCTGTGACTTTCTCCCGGGGCAGGCTGGTACCGGGAAAGCCCCTGGCTTGGCAGCGGCCTGGAGTGGCTCTCGGACTCAGAAAAGTCCTCCTCCTCGGTCACCTCAGGGATGCTGAACAGCTTCTTGTCATGGTGGGCTCCAGGCTGGAGCTTCAGGATGTTCTCCATGAGTTCCTCATCGCTGTCCCGCTCCCACTCCTCCAACTGAGGGGTGGGGGCCACGGCCAAAACCAGGGCAAGTGGAATGGCGATCCCATCAGGTTACAGAGTGTGTAGGCATGCAAGCACACGCATGCGTGCATGGGTAAGGTAAGCAAGCATTGTGGGAGGTCAACAAGAACACAGACAAAAAAGAGAACAGAGAAGAAATGTAAAGTGGCACAACAGGACGATGATAACGCTATGCAACGGTGCCTTAAGTCTTGAGAGGCAGAAGCTCTGAAACCAAGAGAGAAACTGACATGAACTGCATTCTAGGTGTACTTTACTCTGAGTGCACGCGCACGTGTGTGTGTGTGTGTGTGCGCGCACGCGTGTGTGTACATGTGCCTCTTCTAACCTCGCCTGCTGGCCCCGAGTTGGAATTTCTGGACGTCCCCTCGGCAGCGGACTCGGAGTAGAGCTCGTCCTCCTCTTCCTCCAGGATGTCGGACAGGTCAGAGCGGCTGCTGTCGGCGCGGTAGTCGGGGGGAGGATCCAACAGGCCTCCCGTGTACACCTGCACACACAGAGAAGCGGTGTTGTGCTGGGCATCTTGTGATGCCTCGCGTGCTGAAGCGAATGATGGGTAATTGGGCATGGTGCACACTGGGCTCTACTAAAATTATTTTGAAAAGTTTGAACAACCTGTTTCCTGGAGAGCTAAAGCCCTGAAGTCGATAGGAAACCACCCACTACATGGGGACATTTGATGACTACAGTGAATTGTTGTACGCCATGTTATTCTACAGTACTTTATACCTTGCTCTGTTTGCAGCACACGGCCTTTCCTGTCCAGCAAAATGCCCTGTCCAGAAGACTGACCTTTATTTTGGGCTGAGGCTCCGGCCGTAGAAATTCCTCGATGGAGACCAGCCGGGGGATCTCCCGCCCATCTTCCGGCTCTGGCGAGGGGTTGGGCGACTGCAGCGTGTGTGCCCCAGGCGTGCTGAGTGGGTCCGGCCCCGGGCCGGTGACACTGGGCACACTGGGGATGGGTGGGGGTGTGTGGAGCTTGGCATGGGGCTCCTCTAGGAAGTCGGAGAGGGTGGCCATAGGTCGCACGGCACCAGAACGGTCTGTCTCGCTGCTGGGTTCCGCCGTCACCCGGGGGGCCCCGGGGGCCTGCAGAGTGGGAGACGCAGGTGCAGGAGCTGCTGTGGGAACACCAGGCACGGAGACTGGCACTGGGGTGGGCACAACTACGGGCACAACCACCTGCTGACAGAGAGACCAGACGGAAAGGTGGGCTTCAAGGTGTAATGGTCTCAGAAACAAGGAACAGTGGTTAAAAGGGCAGAAGAATAAGTTCTACTAAAACTTTTTGACCTGTGGCCTGGGGAGCTATACGTTTACATTTGCACAGACGCTCTTAACCAGAGTGACTCACGATTTCAATCCCGTTACAGACGCAGGCAGGTGCAGTTTTTGGAGTCTTGCCCAAGGACTCTTACTGGTATAGCGTGGTGAACTTCTCCGGACGGCAGACTGAAGCCCAGACCCTCCTGGGAGGGGCAGTGCTGGTACTCCCTACACTATACTAGCTTATACAACTATACAGCCTTGGAGTGTTTAGATCCAGGCCTAAATGATGACATCTGCCTCAGGTTTTGGATGTGCCTGGAGGATCAGGACAGTTGCTCAAATTTGACTCTGCTGGAGGTTCCATCTCCAGGAGCAGGGCTGGGGACACCATTGACAGAAGTGAAAAATCTGAATATATTGATATGCAAAGCAATGATTGCCCAACCCCCTCCTGGAGGTCCACCTGAGTTCCAACTCAACACCTGGATCAACTAAGTTAGGGAGTTAGATCAGGTGTTTTAAAAAGCACCAAAACACAAGCTAGGGTGTTATACTACTTCCTGTACTCCCCACTCACCGACGGGTTGGCACTGGCAACAGTAAGTGGCTGTGCCTCCTGTGCTGCCATGGCAACCAGCAGGGGCGTGGCCAAGGCAGGGTTTGCCCACGCCTCCGCGTAGGAGGCAGCAGGCCGGGGGGCATCATCGGTGGCAGATACATGCTTGTCGGCATAGATTCCCCTGACGGGTGTGGGCCGATGAGCATCTGGCACGTAGCCGAGTGGCATTGTGGGTGTTTTGGCAGCAAACAGAGGGTTGGCGCACACGGCAGGCTCCAAGGTGTGTGCAGAGGCATGGGCGGGCATGGGCTGGTATGGCTGAACAGAGGCACCAGCCACGACACCGGGCATCCTGGCGGGCACGTCAACAGGCACCGAGTCAGCAGACTCGCCGTGGGGAGACATGGTGCGCACGGTGATCTCTTGTGCCGCCTGGAGCGTCTGGATCTGAGACGGGCCAATCAGAGCACTGCCTGCCGTCGGGGAGGACACCTCCAACACCTACGCAACAGACAATAGAGGCAGGTCAAAACACAAAAAAAACCCCCCACATCTCAGGCTTTATTTAGACTTTTGCTGTTCATTGTACTGAAAGCTGGAAAAAAAGTCACCTTCTTCTTGTCAGCGTAAATGGTGTAGCCAGTGACGCGGACCCCGTTGGAGGTCCCGGCGGCGTCAATGGTGACGGGCAGCCAGCTGATCTGCACAATCCCCGGGGAAGGGCCCTGCTCCAGCTGCACATCCAGAGGGGCATCGGGGGGACCTGGGGAGTCAAAAGTGGGTCAAGAGGGTCAAGTGTTGCGTCTAGAAGGATCCCACTGTAGACGAAAGCAGGTCTGCAATTTCAACACGAATGAAAGCAAACATAAATAAAAGAGTAAAAATACAACATGATATGATGTGTCATGACATGTGAACTATAAATGGTACAAGTATAAAACCAAACCAGAACACTTCCCGGAAGATTACAAAAATGGCACAAGTTATACATGTATTACTGTTTACTGTCATTTTGTCCTAATAATAAGTATATGCATATGTTTAACCTATGATTAACCTAACCCCAGCAAGGTAATTTCCTCTAATGGCGGCCTATGGCTCGCATGGCTTTTACAGTATGTAATGCCCCATGTAATGCAGCTCTTGGTCACTGGGCAAATAGGTGTTCAGATCCATTAAGCTCTGACGCAGAATGATGCACTTGGGATTAGTGCCAACAATCCTCGGGATCTGCAAGCAAAGGTACACAACTTCCTACTGAAGATCACACAGCTCACCTCCTCACCTCCAACGCGCAGTGTTTGTAATTCACGCTCACCGCCTCACTTCCAACACGCAGTGTTTGTAATTCACGCTCACCGCCTCACTTCCAACGTGCAGTGTTTGTAATTCACGCTCACCGCCTCACTTCCAACGCGCAGTGTTTGTAATTCACGCTCACCGCCTCACTTCCAACGCGCAGTGTTTGTAATTCACGCTCACCGCCTCAACTCCAAAGCAGTGTTTGTAATTCACGCTCACCGCCTCACTTCCAACGCACAGTGTTTGTAATTCACACTCACCGCCTCGCTTCCAACGCACAGTGTTTGTAATTCACGCTCACCGCCTCACTTCCAACGCGCAGTGTTTGTAATTCACGCTCACCGCCTCGCTTCCAACGTGCAGTGTTTGTAATTCACGCTCACCGCCTCGCTTCCAACGCACAGTGTTTGTAATTCACGCTCACCGCCTCAACTCCAACGCAGTGTTTGTAATTCACGCTCACCGCCTCACTTCCAACGCGCAGTGTTTGTAATTCACGCTCACCGCCTCGCTTCCAACGTGCAGTGTTTGTAATTCACGCTCACCGCCTCACTTCCAATGCGCAGTTTTTGTAAATCTCACTCACCGTCTGACCTCCAACGCGCAGTGTTTGTATATCGTCATGACCCAATCATTTTGTCTACTCTGTCACTAATTGCTTTTATGTACTATAAATCACACCTTAATAATATGACAGTGTATTATTGTTGTAGCTTGGCAGATCTGCGCATTAAAAAACAAGGTAATATGTATTATGTTGTACTATATATTAAAACATACAGCAAGGATCCCTTGACGTGACATGGTGAAAAACCGGCTAACATTATTTCAACCAAAGGTATTGACTTGAGTTGCATCGTATTCATTCGCCTACTGAACCCTCACCTGCAACACCTGCGACCAATCAGAACGTTCACAGTATGCTGATCGCCACACTGAGAGATTGCTCGCTCGTTGGTATCGATACTTCAAAATCCAATTTTGCAGTACAAACAATATGAAAGGGTACAAGGTATTAGACACCCATAATGCATCTTGCAACCGCACAAAGTGTCTTATGTCCCAGGACAATGAGTAATTTTAGCATTGCTTGGCTAATGAACTCCACCCCCTGACTCTCCCTCCCCTGCCCCTACCTCATGCCTCACCTGCAACGAGGGTGGTGAAGGTGGTGACAGCGCTCCTCCGCTCCCGCGTCTCCCCGGCCGTGCCGGGTGGCCGCGACTCCACCTCCACGCTGTACCGGCGGCTGGGCACCAGGCCGCTTAGGTTTGCGGAGCAGCGGCCGGCAGCCGCCAGCTCACGCTCTTCTCCGTCCAGCAGGATGACGTGAGCCAGGCTGCTGTCGGCGGGCATCCAGCTTAGGCGGGCGGAGGTGGCCGCCACGAGCTCCGCCCGTAACTGGCTGGGCGCCGTTCCGGCGCCTCGCCCCACCAGCAGGGTGCAGCGGCGGCGGTCGGAGGCGCCGCGCACTGTCAGGCTCTGCACGGCCACGCGGTACGCCCGGTGCGCCACGTCCAGGCGCTCCAGCACCGCCTTGGTGGGGCCACCCAGGGGCACGGTTAGCCTCAGCTCCTGGTCCACGTAGACGTTGTAGCTGCAGGCGGCGGCAGCCGGCCCCGGCGGTGGCTCCCAGCCCACGATGACACTCCTCGCCAACTGCTTAATGAGTGTCAGCTTGCGTGGGTAAGGCACCGCGTCCTCCTCCAGGTCCGCGTCCAGGCCGTTCGGGAGGGTGGCGGGGAAGGGGCTGGCACCGGCCTTGGCATCGTTGGCGGCGGAGGCCTCTGTCCTGTCGGGGCCGCTGTGGACGAAGCGCAGGCGGTGGTGCTGGTGGAAGCGCTCGCTGCCACTGTAGAAGCTGCTCTCCTGGAAGGAGTTGTGGGAAAGGTCACTGGCGTCGTGCAGGTGCGCGCTCATGACGTCGTCATCCGAGACGCGCTCCACGAAGTTGGAGGGGACCAGGCCTCGACGACCGTCCATCAGCTCACCTGTAGGGGGCAACAGAGACACAGCATATAAACTGGCCAGTGTACGACTCCATTACACACACATATACATAATAACATGCCCTTATACTCATATACATAAATAACGCCCCATTATATATGCAGGACCGGGGTGTGGGAGTGAAATTACCTTCATAGAAGCCATCGTCATCCATATCCCCATACACATAGATATATTCTCCAGCTGTTAGCGGCAGCTCCACCTCTGGGTTGTCATTAGGCCCATCATAAGGGTTGTAGCTGTGCAAAAGAGTTAAGCAATAGGGGCACAATCATCTGTCTGCGAATAGGATTGGCTCCGTTTGATTACAGCTGGCTCAAAAGCTGCTGATAGGAGAGCCCTGTGCACTTTCACGCAGCACGCGGAGGCTCTGTCATGGAGACGGGCAGACGGTTACCTGTAACGGGCTATGAACACGTGAAGTTTAGCGCCTCCTCGACTGGCTGAGAATGGAGCTGGGGACACATCGATGTCCAGCTCTTCCACTTCACTGGCTGTATCCACCTGAGGCGCACACACACACACACACACACACACACACACACACACACACACACACACACACACACACACACACACACACACACACTGTTGGGGCTGTTATCCAAATATAGCTGCAGTAATGGCGCGGCCTGACAAAGAGGATGTATTTATAGACCCTGGGGAAAAAACATTTCGAGGACAAACGCGACTACCACAGCCTTCTCTGTCCCGTAAATCTGAGGATTATCTGTAGAGAGATGTATGTCATCCAGGAAAAAGCTACACTCTCATCTATGGCCGGCATCTTCAGAATCCCTGTATTAAGTGTTGTGCGACATACCCAGCAAAAAATTGACCTCAGATCAGGGCGGTATTGTAGTAATACCGCCATGCCTGTAAGAACATAAGGCCAAGCCTCACCTCGTGTGTGGGGCTGGCCTTGCGGGGGCTGGCCGGCCGTGAGTCTGTCGCCGATTTTGGGGAGAGGTGGGCGGTGTCGGACTTGGGCGGTGAGGGGCTAGAGGAGGAGGCCGACCTCGGACTGAGGCCGGGCAGCGCACGGCGCCTGGAAGACGGCGAGCGCTTGGAACGGGAGAGGACGGACGTCCGGGGGGAGGAGCCGACCCCGAGAGTCGTGGCCACATCTGACCCGCCCAGAGGAGAGTGAACACACAGAGAGAGAGAGAGAGAGAGAGAGAGAGAGAGAGAGAGAGAGAGAGAGAGCGAGCGAGCGAGAGAGAGTGAGGGAGGGAGGGAGAGGCAAATGGAACACAGTAAAGAGGAAAAGAAAGGAAAACAAAAGAGAATATGGAGGTCAGCCTAAGCACAAGCAACAGATCAACAGGGACGAACTTGCTTACATTCCTCTGAACACTCAAACTGAACGCAGGCAAAGTGGAACCGGCAACAAAAGAGACTAGCTTTCAGCGCGTGTGACACGTGAGGTCGGACACAGCTACCAAAGACGGATGTTAATGGAGTAAAAATTGATGACATTTGATGACATTTGATTACGAAATGACATTTCGTAATATGCTACAGTCCTGCCATCTGTTCTGACACCCTGAGGAGTGCACCAAAGATCCGTCACAATTCGAAGATCAATCATTGCAGAGCGGTGACAGCGGTTCAGAGAGGTGCACAGACTTCCTGACAGCACCTACACTAACTGTGTGTGCGTGTGTGTGTGTCTGTGTATTAGGACAGATGAGTCACACGTGAGAATGTGCAGGTGACTGACTGAGTAAATCCTCGACACAGACAGAGAGTGTGAAAGTCTGCAGCGGATCCACTTGTATTAGGAGGGTACTCAGGCCAGACTGGGGCAGGTCGGAAGGTCAGTAAGAGCCTGTCTATCCAGCTGATTTAGGAACAGCTCCCTGCTACCCATGACTGCATTAATTAAATATGAAAAGCAAAAACACTGGTACCAGGTCAGGATTCTTTGACACTGCCATGGGGGAAAGGAAAAAAAACACTATCTGTAATTGGATAGCATTAGAGACTTGATGAAGCGTGACTTATAAACCAATCAAGAAAGCACCAGTGGTGAGTATGGAAGTATACCCACATGCGGATGGATGCATTGAGGCCAAAACACCAATAAAGCAAAGGGTAAACAGCATCACTAAATGGCAGAAAAACATAAACAAAAACGTGCTGGATGTTGCGGGACTTTGGAAACCATCCAGTCAATCAAAGCCACCAAAACCCACTGGTGCCCGATGTACCAGGCCAATGCCACCAGTGGGTGCAGAACAGTGTTCATGACGCCGGAGTCGGCACCGATTGCATGAGACTGTAAGCACGGCAGGGCCATGAGCACTGGCGCAAAATAATGCGAAAACAAAAACAAAAAACATCGGGACAGAATACCCTGCTCGGTGACGTCACAGAGGGCCTCGGTCCCCTCCAGACTCCAGAAGGCGATGTCGTCCCATGAGGCACTAGCGCCTGGAGGGGGAGGGGGGATGGGGGGGGTGAGTGAAGTCAACAGAGGACAGGAGGAGCAGCAGAGGGAGGAGAGGAGGGTTTTGAGAGAACAGCGCAGGGACGGGCAGAAGAGGGGGCGCACCTCGTTCACTGGCGTCTCATACCGCCTAACTGAGAGCACGACACGAGCGAGTGAACCCAACCGGGAGGAGCTGTACGCTCATGTCGGAGTGACAGGTCTGTTCGTCATTGCCGTTACAAAGGAAGCTACCCCTATGGAGGCACGGCGTGAGGCCGGATTGGATAAAGAATTTGTCATTAGGAGCATGCCGGGCACACGGGTGAGGCAGGCTGGTTACCGGCATCTCCGGACAGGCCGAGGCCGTTGGGGAGCTGGGGGAGGCCAGCACACAGCAGCCCTGGGGAGGACAGGTCCATCTTGGAGGCCTGCAGGCGGAATTTCTCCAGCTCCTGAGAGAGCAGTCCGAACTGCTCGCCCTGAGTGCGACACTTCTCCTCCAGATCGCGCACCTTCGCCTGTATGGAGGCATGCACACGCACACGCACACACACACACACACACACACACACACACAGATGTGGAGGGGGCAGTTACCACTTCGGGAGCTCCATAGTTTAACTCCAGCTGTACCATAATGCATTTGGGGAACGAGGGAAGGGGCAGAATACACCTGCCAAACAGCATGCAGTGGCGCAACGTGTGAGGGAAACAACGCTGACCTCAAGCAACTCTGGCGCGGCTCATAAGTTTTTTCACCAGCACCTTTGACTCCATTACTGCAGACTGCTTCTCATGCCACATTCAGGGCACCTTATGCACACACACACAGAGCTCTGCACTTCAGTCTGTCAAAGGCTTCGGAAATTCGGATGACTTATATCAAGCCTTTGGAAATTAACTCTGACTAATGGCAGTGGCTCCCAGCCTGCTAGGACATGTGCAGCTATGTGGGCGACACTGGAACGGAGGCGTGAGCTCACACACACAGGCGGTTAAAAGAATTCCATTTATCAGCTCAGATGCCAAGCAAGGGGGACATGGGTCTGAAGCGGACAGCAAGGAGAGTGTGTGTGAGTGTGTGTGTGTGTGTGTGAGTGTGATTGTGTGTGTGTGTGTGTTTGTGGAGTGAGAGCGCATATATCTGAGGCTCTGAGAAACTACGACCAGTTTCACTTCCGGCATTGTGGTTCAGTTTCCTGGCAGACGCTGAGCAAACAGGGCCTCGTTGCGCTCGTGAACACACACACCACACACACACACACACACACACACACACACACACACACACACTTCCATACATAAATTCCTGTAAAATATGAGACCTAAATGCATATTGCTTACGGGTCACTTCAGATGTGACATCAGAGTATCTCATGAGTCGCTATCAGCCACTGTATGAAGGAATAAAGACAGAGCTTCACCAATCCTACAGACAACACACTGAACTCTGTGTGGAGTTACTGCCCTGTAACACTGACTGCTTAGTGTACAGTTTATCCCACACATGCACAAATGCATAAATGTGCACACAAGCACAGACACAGACACGCGCATGTGTTCATGTGCACACATGCGCGCATGTGCGTGCGCACGATGTTGATGTAAGCAGAAGCAGAGGGGTGTGGGCAGAGCAGGAAAGAGGCAGGGATTACTGTGTAACACAACGAAGGCTGAAACTGCCTACTGTCAGTACCTGCATGCAGTCCAGTGTGTTCTGCTCAGCAATCGAGAGAGAGAGAGAGAGAGAGAGAGAAGGAGAGAGAGAAGTAGAGAGAGACAGAGAGTGTTTCAGAATACGCACGCATGCATATCAAGAGGTCAACCATAGGGAAAAAGGACTTAGGTCCTTAGGTTAGTAGACACTGCAATCCAGCAATCCACTCCTGAAATTCCGCTCCAGTGTTTACAGAGGACCTGCTGAACAGTACTTCAGTCCGCACGCACGCACGCTTTCCCTAAACCACCCCGGCGTCTGTCCAAGGCTTCTGCAGTGTGGCTCTAATTTATCTATTTAACCATTTGAATAATAATATCTGAATTCTAACCCTTTCTTCTCTTAAGAGTTCACAGAAGCCAGGGCTTCCCCATGCGTCGGCAAGTTCACCACGCGATGCAGGACGGAGCTCTGTGTGACTACTGAGAGACGGGGCCCTCTGCAGGGGACAGACACTCTACTCAGTGGCGTGGTTTAGAGAGAGCATGAGAGGCAGAATAAAGAGAGAGAGAGAGAGAGAGAGAGAGTGTGAGAAGAGAAGAGACAAATAGAGAGAAGGAAAGCGAGACAAAATGATGAGGGCATTTACCAGCTCCCGCAGCAATACGAGCTGGACCAAACCCTACAGATGAGACAGATTTAATTTAGACAAAACTCACAACAAAACACCACACACATGCGTGACGCATTCATGTGTTATAAAAGTACGGTAAATAAGCAAATATCACTCAAAAAACATTCATTTGAATACCAACTAAACACCCTGTGACTGCATCCCATGAGAGTACACACACACACTCACCCGCCAATACACCCCACCCAAATACACACCCACACACCCACACACCCACCCACACACACACAAAAAGGCTAGGCTGGAAGTACTGCAGCTGCTCCACAGCATTAGCTGGAGAGGAAAGTTTTTAGTCCACCTGGGTGGCAGGTGGCAGGGGCAGAAAGAGCAGCAAGTGAAATATTAACCCTTCCTGTACTGTGTCTAGTGGGGCACGCCAAGATCCGATGAATTATTGAACAGAGAGGGATTAATAATGAATAGACAATGCACAACAGAGGAGGAGCAGACGTCCACGCACAGACATTAAAACGTGAAACAAACACACACACCTCCTAGACAACAACACACACACACCTCCTAGACAACTAATCATGGAGATCTGGAACATCTCTGTGTGTGTCAGGAGCAACACATGGGTAAGGTGCCAGAGAAAGTGAAGGGAAGTGAAGGGAAGGGTGGGGCAGTTGATTTCTCACCTCCAGCATCTGCACCACCCCTTCATGCTCCCGCTTGGCAAATAACTGAGCCTGGGGTAGGACACAGGAGACAAGCACACCGCCTGTGCCAGTGAGTATGGAACTGTAGCGACAGAGTCTACACAGATTCTATACAGTATTCTATATGTGCTGTGCATGGTGGTGTGTGACGTGTGGCGGTGCGTATGGCGGCGCGTATGGCGGTGTGTGGTGTGTATGGCGGCGTGTATGGTGGCGTGTGTAGTGTATGGCGGCGTGTGTAGTGTATGGCGGTGTGTGGTGTGTATGGCGGCGCGTATGGCGGTGTATGGTGTGTATGGCGGCGCGTGATGTGTAAAGCGGTGTGTATGGTGGCGTGTGTAGTGTATGGCGGTGTGTGGTGTGTATGGCGGCGCGTATGGCGGTGTGTGGTGTGTATGGCGGTGTGTGGTGTGTATGGCGGCGCGTGATGTGTAAAGCGGTGTGTATGGTGGCGTGTGATGTGTATGGCGGTGTGTATGGCGGCGCGTGATGTGTAAAGCGGTGTGTATGGTGGCGTGTGATGTGTATGGCGGTGTGTATGGTGGCGTGTGTAGTGTGTTTTTGTGTGCTGCGTGCATGCGCTGACCCGCTGAAGCCGTGTGATCTCTTCCTGTTTGAACTTGAGAACAGCCAGAGCTTGCTCATGTTCCAGCTCCAGATGCTGCCTGCGCTCTGCAACCTCTCTCATATGCTGCACGCACGCACACACGCACGCACGCACACACACACACACACACACACACACACACACACATATACATACATACACACAAACACACACTCTTAATTAAAGAGACAAGCTTTAAAGGCTGAGTCATCTAATGGTCTGCAGGCTGGCGCTCAGTAGCAGTAGTATATGCGGCTCATCCAGCTAAGGCGGCGCTACCTTCAGGACCTGCTCTAGGTTCTCCAGCTTGGCACGCAGTCTCTGGTTCTCCTCGAGAACACAACTGTGTCGAGCATTCACTCCTGCAAGGTCGCCTCTCAGTTCTTCATTCTCCACCTTATACTAGAGAGAGGGAGGGATGGACAAAGAGAGGGAGAGATGGACAGAGGGAATGAAAAAGTGAGAAATGAGACTTCCAATGTCAATGAAAAACACACACACACGCACGCTGACCTGGTCGAGCAGCTGAACCTTCCTCTTGAGGAAATCTGCTTCCTCTGTTAGGCATTCATTTTTAGAGTGTGCATCTTCAAGCTGGCTCTCCTGCACACAGGCACACACACACACACACACACACACACACACACACCCACACCCACACACACCCATATGCGCGCGCACACACGCACCCACACACACCCATATGCGCGCGCACACACGCACCCACACACACACACACCCACCCATATGTGCACGCGCACACACCCACACCCACACACACACACAAACGATTACTGGTCGGTGTTGCAATTGGGTTGAAGTTTCCCTTAACCTGTCTGCTAGAAATTAAAACATTACCTTACATTTAACTGAGCAGCTCATTATAAAAGCCTAAAAAAGCTACTTCAGGAGACTTCATCTCACTTAGTGGTTTGCTTGTGCATTTGCAAGAGAAGCAAAATTTCTCTCATGACAGAAAAACCCAGAAACCACCAAGCGATCCAGCAAAAAGCGCTTTTTACCTTACAACTGACAAAAAACATGTCCTCCCTTTCAATGAGGAAAACTAATATAATACAGGCCAATTACAGTGCTGGTCTCCAGTGTTTACTGAAGCATGGAACAAGTCAGGTGTGACCATATGTGTTTGGCTTGAGAGCCATGTTTTTAAGTGGACAGCTTATTATGATCTAATAAATGAAAAGAAAAAAAATATTATAAAAATAATAATATTTATTTATTTTTCCTTCAACAACAATAATAATTTATATAATTTATTATTATTATTATTATTATTAAAAAAAACTTCATCATCCTCCTCCTCCTCCTCCTCTTTGGAATAGTGGCCTGGGAAATGAAACATGGACGATTTCTTCTTCCCATTCAGACATATGAATGTTTTTATTTTCTTTTTCTGGTCATCACACACACTTTTTGAAAGAGTCTCATTGTACATTTACAAAATAAGTGATGTTAGTTCTAATAACTGCTTGTTATGCGAATGAACGCAAGCCAGCTGACCTGTTATGAGAGCGGACTCACCAAATCCAGGCATCTTTTCTGCCTCTTTCTTGCTTCGTGCTCGAGGTCTTCACATTCTTTTCTCTTCTTGCTCAGCTCACTTTCCTACAGGATCACAAAGAGCCACAGAAGACTAAAACGTGAACTGAGAACCAAATTTAAAAAAAATCCCATAAGTAGAGGGTGGAGGGGAGAGTTTGCTCCACTGTACCCTCCATTTTTAATGGGAAACACTGATATTACTTTTTTTAAACATAAATTAAAAGAAAAGTGAAGGAAGGAAAAAAACAGAAGAACTACTACTAAGAAGAAGTTTGCTCCTAAAAGTGAGGGTCGCTAAGGTTCTGGGGTTCTTAAAAAAGAAAACGAAGAAACAAACAAAAACAAAAAAAAATCTTATGAAAGTAGGACTTAAATGTGTGCATTTAGCAAAACCACCTTAAAATGGCTTATCTACAATGCAATCTGTGTCCAACGGCTCCTCGCACACAAAAGCCTCTTAAACATGCTGTCAGCGTAATCCTGGTCACCACACGCACGTGGATGCTTCTGCTTAACCGCTACAGTGGAGTCTGTGTGGTCTAGGTGAGGAATGACCTGACAGCTTTAACTCTGTTGTACTCAATTGTACTGCGAAGCTTAGCATCCACTAATTATCTTAAATGCACCTTACACCGAAGCACCACAGAAGACGGGAATTGGTTCACTAGCCTGCAGAAGCAGCTGTGAGCCCTTCAAGATTGGTCAAGGTGGGAGAGTGGGCAGAGGATGACCAGTGCTCACCCACACTGTGACAGTTTTGCCAGAGGGGCAGTAATGGTGCTTAAAAGGCCTAAGAAAGGCACCAGTGATGAGGGACAGCACGTGGTTGTGAGCGTAGCCATTTGAGTGCTATGACATGACGTGGCATAAGCTCGCTAGAAGCAGATTACACAGAGGTAGAAACTGCCAGTGCATAAACAGCTGGATTCAGGGTCCACTTCGTAAATATCCAGAACGGTGGAATTTCTCTTCCATTAGCTTCCAGTAGCGTTCCAGTGTTAAAACTCACAAAAAAATAACCGAATCTTTCTTGTTAAACTACTACCATGTAGAACCCTCACCAGAAATTGTAGTCGATCTTCTTGTGTCTGCCCTTCCTGGTGGGCGGAGCTTGTGTCTTGCCTGGGTGTCGATTGTGTTCCAGACTCCTCCTCCTCTCCAGTCGTTTCCCCTTTAACAAGGGCCTCATCTACTACTACAGGGTACAGTTTTTCAGACCCAACCTGGTAGGGGCAAACACACACATATTATTATTATTATTAAAAATATATTTAAACGCATTTAAAAAATTTATTTAAAATCAGGGGATGTTAAAGTCAATGTGAACTGAAAAATGGAACATATCTGCCTCCTGAATGTGACATATTTCCAAGTTGAACTGAGAAGAGAAAGCCAGAACATTTTAACATCTGACATTTTTAACAGATTGTGAAAAGTGGGTGTTTCATATTTAAAATGGAGAAGGAACCGTCATATCTGTCAACAGCAGAGTGCAGGCAAGTTGCATTCGTGAAACACTACCAATGCCTTGGACATAATCTTCAAAATTAAATTATTTTTTAAAAAGTTAAGTATTTTAGAGTATTGGTAGAGATCAACCAAATACACAACTGCCTATGTTGCTGATAGCTACTATCAGCACAAACTAGCTCAGAAAACTATGCCATGAAATTATCGTTTAATATTAGATTTTGGCATGGTTAAATGTCAGAAAAGCGGGCAAATGCCATTGGACTTTGACTACAGATTTTGGAGAAACAAGATATTTTATTTTGAATTGTGCTTAATATGACAGGACATGTCATTCGAAGACAATTCGAGGCAGTCTAAATTAGTTATCGTATGCAAATTAATTTATGCAACTTAGAATTATGCAAAGTAAGTTAGCAACTCTGCACTGACATTCTTCCCTTATTACCCACAATTTTTAAAGAATTGTTTTTTAACAACATTTTCTGGATATCAATCAAATTTTAAATACCTGTTCTAATCTTAAAGTAGGTTTCCATAATCTTCTGGTTCCTGCTTCTACTGCACTTAAATTTCTTTTTGCAGATTACACAAGAACCAAAACAATGGGCTGACATAAAAAAATAACTATTTACAGTGATGATGTGTAGCAGCGATCTGTTTTAAAGTCAGAATTCAGAACACTACCATTAGCAGTTAGCGCTAGCCTGTAGTACAGAACATCTCATCTTCTCTTAGAGTCAAGGGCCAAGCCTCCACAGCTAATCTTAGACACTACGCCTACCACTGCTCTAAGTAGAATTACGCCATTACGCTCAAGGTTATGACCCGGTAGATAACCACAGATTGGACTCAACATACAATACCAAGGCAATTTACAGGAAAGGACAAGGCAGAATACTTTTTGAGGAAGCAGTGTATGCTGCTGGAAGCTACAGATGCTACAGTGCTGGGTGGGGTATTAATGGGGAAGGGTATTAAGGGGGAGGGGCATTAAGGCAAAAGATTCCATCAGAATGAACAACCAAATCTAGAAGGCTGGACAAGCCAATGGGACCAACCTGGACTGCCTGGAATTTGTAGTTCAGTAGCGGATAACGGCAAAACTGCTCCTAATCGATCATGGACAATTCCTCTCGTCCCCTCAATGGCTACGTAATCAAACAGCGGAGCACTCTTTATTTGATTGATCTATCTACTGAGTACTACTCATCAACACTATTTTAACTGTCACTTTAATCTGTTCTGCACAACAATGCTTTAGTATGATCACCTGACTCTTTACAATCAACGAAGCCATTACCTGCATACTACTTACATACAACCTTGTGTGTCTTTGTAGGATCTTGTGTGTATAGTATTGTTTGTACTTGAAGTACTGTGTATGCAGATGTAACAATTCCACACACTCGTGTGTGTGTGTGTGTGTGTGTGTGTGTGTGTGCGTGCGTGCGTGTGTGCGTGCGTGTGTGTGCACGTGTGTGCGTGCGTGCAATTTTCAGTCCTGGGTTTTGTAACCAGTGGTAGTTGACTGAATAGATAATGTCAGTAGTTGGTATCAGACCTGACTCTTAGGTAAAAGCAGTATAGATAATCTGCTGGACTAGACCCTGAACACGCATGTTCAATTCCAGAATCCTGGACCGGATATTGCCTTGGTGGTCTGGAACTGAAGACCCTTGTGCCTGAGAGTCCAGCGAAGCCTCTGGTTTCTGGTTTTAGGACCATTATCATGTCAGAATGAGCTGGGCTAGAGTTTGGACTGTAACAGGCTAACTGAAAATAAAGTCTTACTTTATGTTGTCTGGTTTATATGTGATGAAATCTGTAACTGATTTTTCTCTCTATAGCTCTCGTTCTCTCTCTGTTTGGTGTGCTGGGTTGCAAAGCACAACATAAAAAACTCCCCTCTAAGTGCTGCACACACAAATTAACCAACAGGCAGGGATGGTGAAAACCTCTTTCCATGTAGAGAGGTTTTCTCATTGGTTAATACAGATGGACCATGTTGAGGGTTTTAGCTGCTGATGACATAGCACAAGACCATTATAACTGCTATGTTCTTGAAATAAATCGGTCACTTTACCTTTAAGACCACAAGCCACAGTTCACAAGCACGACCGTGGCGTATATTTCTGTCACTGAAATATAAAGAGAAACGTGTACTTTTCAGGTCACATGTATGCTCACATCCGATGTTAGGAGAAAAATCTGTTTGTTAGAAACACCTCGTAGATGTATGCTTACAGCCTGCAGCACACGGCTTGTCAGCTGGCTACCAGGGAGAGATTTCTGAGTCGTTAAGAGGGCGGACATAAAAGCTCCAGCAACGCGGCTGTCTTCTACATTCATACCAGTGCCACACGCTCCGCGGTGCCTCCTAGCGTTACATAAGCGACACATGCTGCTAGAATCAGCATGCGCTGCCATGCTATGGTGCTCTGCAGCACCATTATACTAAGAACTGAGCAACTTCGTTTTCTGGTGCTGCCAGAACTTCTCATCCTACCGGAGAAGCTAAAAGGCCAAAACCTCTGCAAGCCGAGCCTACAGTTCTAGAGGTCCTAACACAGGTCCCAGGGTGTCGGAACCGGGGCCATGTGAACTACGGGCCTGCACGACCTATATAAAGCTACCGCAGAGACGCCGTGCGCCAGTGGCGGTGTAGTCAACATGGTGGGCAGTGTGTAAGCACAGTGCAGTAATCCCCTGTGGACTACCGAATGGGGAACCGGATCACTTCTTTTAAAAGCATCTTAATGGATTGGCCCGGCTGCAGTTTCTCCACTTCTTTTGCAATGAAACTGAGTGACGCAGATCAGTGTCTGCCCAGTCTTGGAAGGAGTGTTTGTGTAAGCACAAACGTGACTAGTGCAAGCTGTGGGTTTCCACGTGTATATACAAAAAACTCCTAAAATCTAGCTGGCAGGGAACATCAACTTGTAAGCGAGAAGTTGCCTGCAGGGTAACCGTACCAACCACGGTAATGAGAAGAGTGAGTAGGAAGTGTCATAATCTGGGCTAACACTCGCGCGCGACTCTCATATTGACACGGTGATGGCGCAGTACACAACTCGAGCTGCTGTAGGAAAGGCAGACGGCATCCGCGGAGGGCGTACACTGACAGCAGACAACCTCAAGCTACAGTTGGCACATTGACACTGCAGGTTGCGCGCACACACACACACACACACACACACACACACCTACCCTCTGCCTGTGAGCTGGGGGACAGCAAAAAGAGTGCCGCACCAGGCCCCGTGGGTCAGACCTCAGGGGAGCTGGTCAGCTCTTCGGCCACCATCCAGAACCCTCTCACCGCTACCACGGCAACAGCCGGAGGGATTACTGGACCATACCATTCCCCTGTCAGAGGGGATTAAAGCATGCACAACGTGGCACCTTTCTGTGCGAGCATGAGCGTGTGTGTGTTTGTCAGACAATTGAGCAGATGAACAGAGCGGTCACTCGTGTTGTGACAGAAGGAGGTCTCACAGTGAAACCTAAAGTGGTCAGCAAGCTCTAAAATAGAGTATAACGCAAACTACACACAGACATAAGGAATTTGAGGATTTGTCTTACTGTAATGGTGTTTTAAGAGTTTTTGAAAGGGAAAACGGCTTACAACCACCTGAAATTCCAGACCATGCAAGACTTCACCAAAGCCACTCAACTAAAACACATGATGAAATTCCAATGGAAATTTTCCCCTCCAGCTCATCTCTGTTCCTCCATCACTGCTTCTCTCCTCCTTCTTCTTTTCTCCTCTCTTTCTGTTTGTCTCCACTTCCTCCTGGATTTACTACCAACAACATTCCCCCCCCCCCTTTTACATTGGCAGGGGATAAGGACTCTCTCAGTGCTGTGAAAAGCCATGTGTCTCACTCCATTCCCTCCTGTCTAGGGGGGAGCTTAGACAGTGTGGCAGACCATGGCACAGTCAAGAATGTATGAGCACCAAAACAAGACTCGGTAGTGTAAACACACAGTAAGCCTAGCAAAAAAAAAAAAAACACACACACACACACACACACACACACACACACACACACACACACACACAGGACCACGCACAGCAAGTGGCTGAGCAGAAGTGCACGTGGTGCCATTACAATGGGCATTACGTCATAACCGCTGAATAATGGTCGTGCCACACGCTCTAACGGCCAGCGCTCACCACGGTGAGCCGGGGTGAAATCGCCGAGCAAGGCACATGGCACGACTGCTCTTCACAGTCACGGTCAGGGAAAAACGGCCCAGTAATGACGGCATAATGACAGCTGAAGCGTGGACAGCACTGGGAGTTTCCCCATGGGAGAGCAGAGCATCATACGAACACAGAACACCTTAAAGATTCAAGTAAAGCTGGGAAACGAGGGTCCTATTGATGACCGGCGCTATGGTAACTGCTGGCACCATGCTACTCCAAAGACCTTGAGCAGAGAGGGCTGTGTGCGTGGGACACGGTCATGCAGACAGCAGCACTGCAATGTAACTCGGAATTTCATATTTCTTCATCTTTATATGTAGCTTTTTCTAGTGCGTTTCAGCCCCATACCTCCTTATGTGGCCGGCATAACAGGGAAAGTGAATACAAAATGATGGAATATGCTGATAAAGCAGAGATATGCTTTATCAGTGAAGTGAAACACTGAAAGGCTCACTTATGAGCAGAGCTGTGCCACGAGTTGCCACAGGGGGGCGCTGTAGTGCGGCCTATGCTCTTACCATCTGGTTGTTCCGCTCTGCCTCTGGAGGAGCTCCTCCAGGGGGGACCTGTTCTCGCACCGAGGTGACAGACAGCTGCCTCTGCAGACGCAGCACCTCCTTCTGGGACTCTTTCAGCAGGCGCTCGACCTCCTGCTCTCCTGATGGGCCTGGGCTGTCCTGCAGGGGGGAGAGAGAGGGGGAGAGAGCGAGCGGGAAGGAGGGAGAGAGAGAGAGAGAGAGAGAGAGAACGGCTGGGTTTGAAATAGACTGCCATGTCTATTAGCATGACTCAGCAGAATGGAGAGACCACCTTAGTCTCAAAGACCTGCCGTGGAAATGTGAGAACATCCTGTCTTAGAACATTCCTTCCTCCCAGAGCTCACATCTCCAGAATCATACTGGGCTGCCTGCTGTTCCTGTAACTTGGCAGAAAGTTCACTTGCTATGGCTTTAAACTAAACTTTGAGACTCTGGTTATACACCTATTATGAGGCCCCTGGACAGGGCCAGGCCTGGACTCTGGCAAGATACACTCTGAAGAAGTTCTGCCTTAATCTGGGAGTGTGCTGGAGGGGTTAGAAAGACAACGATAACCTTCCTACCATCTAGTGGGCAAATCTCCCTTATATGCGCACACGCACACACATGCACGCACGCATGCACATGCACGTACACACGCACGCACAAGTCCTCCTTGGGAGTCATGCTATCTGAGCTGAGTGGAATGCCAGGACATTTCTGCAGACCAGCCTGGCACGTGACTTAAAGGTTCCCTATACAAACGTGTACACCAGAAGACAGTGTGACACTTGCAAAGCATCCATCTTATCAGGCCAGTGATGTACAGAGTGATCGGGGATGCTTCCCAAAGCACAAAGCCTTTATTCTTAGCATCACCCAGAATGTAGACGGAGCGCTAACCCACTGCAGTGTCATCCATCATCCACCAGGAGGCAACCAAGGACAAAGTCAAAACATAGCCACGCCACAGAGTGAAGACTGTACACTAATTACACATGACTTCAACTGACTTCATTAACAACTTTAGAGCATCACATCAAGCTAACGTTAAGTTGTGATAAATGTGTGTGAACCAGCAAATTAACTGTTAGGCTTTAGACAGTGTCATGAGGTTAAGTGGACGACAGGATATATGTGTGTGTGTGTGTGAGATACCTTTCCCTGCCCTAGCTTGGCCTCCAGCTGCCTGCACTGGCGCTGCAGGGTGGCGATCTCCTTGTCTTTGGAGAGGAGCGTGTCAGCATGCAGGGCCAGGTCCCGTGCCCGCTGCCTCGCAAACGCCCGCTTGTACTGTTCCACCGCCCCAACCTTTATGGGGATGGGGGAGTTTACCTACACACACACACACACACACACACATAGATGGAGAGAGAAATTTACACAATGTAACAGAGAGAGAGAGAGAGAGAGAGAGAGAGAGATGCAGCAGTGATCTTAACACAAGTAAGCATCATGATTCCTTCAGTGGCATTTGGTCTTCTGCACACTTTCTATCAGTATAGACATATACTGTATGGTGTAGACTGGTGAATGGTTCTTCACCTGACCCTACATACACTACTAGTTAACTGGGCCATTTTGACATCGCCGGCTCTGGACGGTTTTGGGGGTTTTTTTTGTTTGTTTTTTTGCATCGGCTGAAGTTTATTTTTTTTATTATCTGTGGACATTTATATAATTTACATTTTTTAAAGTACATGGTAGTACATGGTAGACAGAGTTCAGATCTACTTAAGCAAAGAGACAAAAAACCCACCAACAACTAAATCGGCCATCATTCTCTCTGCTGCTGAAAAATCCATATGTACAGACCACTGCACACTGCTATACACCGAGTGCAACCAACCAAACTATAAGCTTCATTCAGCTTCTGCTGCGACTCAGGTCCATCTGTGCTGCGTGCATGCGTGCGTGTGTGTGTGCCGCTGCTTTGCCTGGAGGTGTGTGGGTGTCTCAGGGCCCTGGAGCAGTGTAACAGGTGCAATGCTATAACAGCCCCCTAGTCCCACCAGAGAGAACAGACAGATGACCTTCTGGAGTGGTTACACCCCACTCATTCACTCACACACACACACACACGGTTGGAATCTAGTTGCTACTACTGTTTACCTAAGCTTGTCATAAAACCCTGGTGTTTCCTGGCTGAGCGGGTGGTCAGAAGTCTGCTAATGGGGTGGGGCTAACAGGGTGGGCGGGTCATACCACTTTGAGGTTGGCCTCCTGTAGCTTGTGTGCCCTCTCCTCTAGGCGCTTTGCCAGGACAGCCAGCTCTGCATTCTTCCTCCTCAGTCTCCTGACCTTCTCCTCCGTCTCAGGGCAGCTGCTCTTTCGCTGAGAGAGAGAGAGAGAGAGAGAGAGAGAGAGAGAGAGAAGAGAGAGAAGAGAGAGAGAGAGAGAGAGAGAGAGAGAGAGAGGAGAGAGGAGAGAGGAGAGAGAGAGAGAGGAACGCAGAAGAGTAGAGAGAAGAGAGGAAAACAAAAGAGAATATGGAAGTCAGCCTGTGTACAAGCAACAGATTGGCAGGGGATGACTTTCACAGAGAGAGAGAGAGAGAGAGAGAGAGAGAGAGAGAGAGAGAGAGAGAGAGCTGTCCCCATATGGGACGGAAGCGAGAGAATAAGATACAGGAGGATAGGCAGATGGGACAAAAAACAGGCAGCAAAAGTGTCCCTCCTATCCCATCTTAGGTGTAGTTTTAGGCTGCATCTAAAACATGTGTGCTCCGTTGCCTAGGAAACAACCTTTGACTCCTCCAACTGCCCATATCCACAAATACAGGATCAAAATCCTTCCACCCTCAAGCACCGTCACATCATTACAGCAAAATCTTCCAAACTGTTTTCAGACCAGCAGGGAAAGGCAGGTTCTCACCAGGAGGATATTGTCCTCTCTGAGCGTGGAGCAAGTATTCTCCAGCTCCTCCAGCGCTCTCAGCAGCTCCGCGTTCTGCCGGACCAGGAAGCCGTAGTCCGTGCCACTCTGCATAACACAAGATGTGGAAAGACACCGGTTAAGGCTGCCTCGGGACTGCATAATCTCATGTTTTTGAGGTACAGAAACAGAAATAGCATCTCGCTCTGTCTCACACAAACACACACACACACACACACACGTGCGCACACAGCATTTTCCCTCCGCTGCCAGCTTCCCACAGGCATGTTGTTGAAAGAACGTCTCTTATGAGAGCTGACAGCTAAACAGAAGCTTTCAGTGGAAGAGCTAAATTAGGCCAGTGAAACCAGAACAGCATGTTATCACATCACAACACAACACAGCCAGGTGATGATACCTATACACATATATAAACAGAGAAAGAGTCTGCTAATTACATTTTCATTTTGGTTGACTGAAACAAAAGACCATTAGATCTCCCACAGAGCTCCAACAGATCGGGTCTCTTTGACATCCGTTCGTTCTTTGGGTTCCTTCCGTGTCCGCCCCACCCGCATCACGGCATCGAGTTCATATTCTTCCCTCGTCGGGTAGCTGATGGCAGTAGCCAAAATACTGAATTTTTCAATAGATTGAGGTTTTTAAAATATCTACGGCTAAGTCAGTATGGCAGTATCAAGAACATGGGCTCAAATGTATAGTTGACAGAGTAAGAGCAAGAAGTGGAGGATGTTGATAAAGAGGATAGGGGATCCACACCAGTGTTGACAGAGAGCCTTCAATGATATTTTAATCACCTCTAGTGATGCCCCAAGTTTCGGTCTTGATTAAAATGACAGAATATGGTCCTTAGCTTCAATCAATACGGTGATTTGACGCACGATACATTGAATATCGCAATCCAAGGCAAAATTATCACCATGTCCATTTACATCCATATCTCCTCTGCCATGACCCAGCTGGCAGTGCGTCACTGGAACAAAAGTGCACCGACAGCACGGCAGGGGAATTATACACATGTGGCTAATCACGGCAACGTCCTTGAGCACCTGGCACCAAGTTTCTGTCGTGGGAGTTGTTAGGACTGCCCGTGTCCACCTGTTTAAGTCCAATGACCCGCATGAGGCGGAACCGGCCGCTGAGCTGCCTGTCGAGGCTCTCCTGGCAAAAGAACCTGCACCAAGAACACCCTCCAGCCTGGCCAGGCCTGCCAGGGCGTGTGCCAGACAAGCAGTGCTGCAGACACAACACACAGTGCTTACTGACGGGTATGACGGGGGGGCGGGGGGCACCTTCCATGGTGGCAAGTGTGTTTACAGCGATGGCTCTGAATAAATCTGAACAGAAGATACATTTAGGGGTGTTGGACAAAAGATGTGCGTTCTATGGTCTGGTGTGGTTTTTTTCCTGTCTCCATCCCCCTTTGGGTCTCTTCTCTGTGCTCCCCATGACCACCTGTATTCCCGCACACACACACAAACACACACACACACACGTATGTACAAAGGCACGTACATGTGGACACACACATGCACACACACAAAACCGTGAAACAAAACAATGAAGTGGCAGTGTGAACTACAACACTGTTCTTTAAACAGCACTTAATGGAGCCAGTGTCTAGGACCACGGCAGCTCTAGAAGGTCTAGGTCTAGGGCCCAGCCGGGCTTTCGGCTCAGCGCTACGGGGAGCCGCCATCACTCATGCACTTCCTGCTATAACCAACCGACCCCCAAAGGGAGGCAGGGCAAGAACGGACCATGCTCGGCCCCTTTCCAGAACGTTCTGTGAGCTACATATAGTGAGTGTAATTTCACTGTAGTCACACACAAGGTTATACGCACCTTATTGCGTTGCGTGTTCGAGTAGGCAGGATGCAGCAGAAATCTGATCTGGGATGCTGTGAAGTTACTGAATGTGCAGTAATTGGGGGGGGGGGGGGGGGGGGTTGTGTTCATTAGCCAAGGACAAAAGGGCACAGTTTTTGGGGTCCAGCACACCAGATGAGGGGGAATGAGGAGGAGGGGTGAGGATCGTTAACGGGACAGCAGTCTTGGCATTTGCTTGTTCCATTATGCAAATGTAATTTTGTCTGTAAAAAAGGCACGGCAGCCATGGGCTTATAGCACAGCTAACGTGACTACCAATAACTGAAAAACCTCTTATTCTGCAAAACTCTGTGAGAGACATGAGTGCCTGGCAAAATATACAATAAAAACTATCAAAGAAATTGTGTTGTAAATTGTCTCTATTGGATTTGAATGACATATATCTCACAGCAGCTTGTAGTGCAGAGGGATACACTGAAACATACAGCTCAGACACACACACACACACACACACACACACATCTGTATGCATGCACATGTATAGATATACACCTTACATACATACACATCTCAACCACATGGTAGCTTCAATAAATCCTTCTGCATGCTTCTGTATTAACACCCTGTACTGACACACAGTACTAACACTCTGCATTGACACCCTGCACTGACACACAGTACTGACACCCTGTACTGACACCCTGTACTGACACCCTGTACTGACACACAGTACTAACAATTCTGTATTAACACCCTGTACTGACACACGGTACTAACAATTCTGTATTAACACCCTGTACTGACACCCTGTACTGACACACAGTACTAACACTGTATTAACACCCTGTACTGACACACAGTACTAACACTCTGCATTAACACCCTGTACTGACACACAGTACTGACACCCTGTACTGACACCCTGTACTGACACCCTGTACTGACACACAGTACTAACAATTCTGTATTAACACCCTGTACTGACACACGGTACTAACAATTCTGTATTAACACCCTGTACTGACACCCTGTACTGACACACAGTACTAACACTGTATTAACACCCTGTACTGACACACAGTACTAACACTCTGCATTAACACCCTGTACTGACACACAGTATTGACACCCTGTACTGACACCCTGTACTGACACCCTGTACTGACACCCTGTACTGACATACAGTACTAACAATTCTGTATTAACACCCTGTACTGACACACGGTACTAAAAATTCTGTATTAACACCCTGTACTGACACACGGTACTAACACTCTGTATTAACAAACTGTACTAACACACGGTACTGAAAGATGGTACTAACACACGGTACTAACACACGCACATGCATGTACACACAACCATATACATGTAAAAGCGTGTACACACACACACACACACACACACACACACACACACACACGCACGCGCGTGCACACACATCTAGAGTCTCGCCTGTTCTACAAAGGCCTACCTCTTGCCTAAAACACCTTAACTCAACCTCACCCGTGCCTCAGATGTGCACAGGGACGTGATGCAGAAGCAGCTTGGGCATCTTCACCCAGGCCAGTGCCAGACTTGTCCTCACCGTAAACTAGTCAGGACCTTCGAGCACTGAAAGCATAAACAGTGTGGTGGGAAGACGGGAGGAGCATCACGCATTCAGTCAACCCCCACCCTGTCTGCAAACAGTCCGACCAACGGCCATTAACGTCTACACATGGCGTTCAGACACAGTGCTCATTCACATGCGTTGAGTCCACCCATGTGTTGTAATTGCCCTTCGTAGGGGGCTATTCTGTCTGCTCTCCTTCTCTCTCTCTCTCTCTCTCTCTCTCTCTCTCTCTCTGATGAGGCCAAAACCCTGCAGTATCCACATGGAGGGAAAAGGGGAGTTTGACTGAGGATGTGCTGCAGGTGAACAAAGAGGGGAAGACAGATGTCTACATAAAGGCGTGTGTGCATGTTGGGTAAGACAGATTGGCTCCTCTGCTTACTAGGCTGGTTCCTGTCCATCCCATCACCCAGCTTTTCCTCCATGTCTCACCCTCTGCTATCTTTCTCTCTCTCTCTCTCTCCGATCTGAACAGATGCAATCAGAGATAATTGAAAGCTGAGCCGCAGCTCCAAAGCAACTGCCACCCCGGCAACCAGACTGGAGACAGTGCCCACGGCGATGCTCGCCACAGAGAGTCCCATGTGTCTCCAAGGACTGGCATGGCCAGGGTAAAGCCCCCATCCCCCCCAGGTAAATCATGCTCCCCAAGACTCCTCTAATGGGGCGCAGGTGGACGCGCACACACGCGGCATTTAGCGAGGGCAGGACAATATACAGAAATCAAGCCGGGGGATATGCACATCGACGCAGTGAGGCCAGCCATAGCCTACAGACATGAAGCATGTAGCTAGGAGACAGCAGGTAGGGGACAGCAGGTAGGAGACAGCAGCGAGGAGACTGCAGCGATAAGACGGCAGCGAGGAGACGGCAGCAAGGAGACGGCAGCGGGGAGACGGCAGCAAGGAGACGGCAGCGGGGAGACGGCAGCGAGGAGACGGCAGCGGGGAGACGGCAGCGGGGAGACTGCAGCGGGGAGACGGCAGCGGGGAGACGGCAGCGAGGAGACGGCAGCGAGGAGACTGCAGCGAGGAGACTGGATTATAACGGTTCAGTGGCCTGATGCCAGCATTCGAGCTTTTGTTTAATAAATGAGATCTTAAAAAGGCTGTTTCTCATGTGTGCACGTTATGTCCTATGCTGTCTACTGCTGCACCCAGGGAACAAAAGAGAGAGAGAGAGAGAGAGAGAGAGAGAGAGCGCAAGGGAGCGAGATGGGGGAAAGAGGGTAGAAAGAGAGACATACACAGATAATTATCTCCATCAGTCCATCCCTATTTCTATCGGTCCATCCTATCTATCTAAAAATGTTTCAAACTACAGAGATCAGAGGGAGAGAGAGAGAGAGAGAGAGAGAGAGAGAGAGAGAGAGAGTAAGACAGAGAGAGAGAGAGAGAGAGAGAGACTTCTGTGCACGAAGTCTTCTGACAGGTAAATTTTGAGCTAAAATTTTAACAAGGTTAAATATAAATTACTAAGTGCTTGTAGAACAAAAACAGAAGAATGGCGCATTTATAGACCAGTGATGTAGATGAGATTACAGTATGTATATTACACAGAGGAGCCCAACGATTCACAAAGAATTTGGGAATATATTTAATTTTTACTGATCAGTGTAAATATAAACAAATAAACAGACGTGAGAGATTTCATTCCAAACCCTCAATACACAGCCATCTTTATTATTAATTATCATGCAAATAAATAAACACCCCACCCCCCAGATTGGCTCTGCTTGTTGTGAAGGATTGTAATGGGTCACTTGTCCCCTCACATTTGTATCTGTGCGGCATTCCTAGAGCAGACTGCAGGACTGCAGAACTGCAGCTGTACTTGAGGAAAGACCAGCAGCATGAGCGGAAAGTCTGAGAACATACCAGAACCTGTTAGAGCCACAGTGTTGGGCAGTGAGACCCATAACACGTTCACAAAAACAAAGATCTGGAGGGAGAGAGAGAGGGAGAGAAAGAAAGGAAGAAATGGATGAGAAGACAGTCACTCACATCAAACATTTATACCCACCACACACACACACACACACACACACACACACACACACACACACACTTCACCTTATTTTTTCAGCCTTCACTGCTTTTTTCCGGCCGTCACTGCTGTTCTGTATTCAGTTCAGGCCCTTTCACATATCTCTAGCCAACACCAGGCCTTCTCTCAGAGAAGTCATAGCTGCACTACTAATCCATGAAACCTCCACCACACTATTCACTTACAGTGTCGTAACTGTCCAATTAATGGGCCTGTTTCACTAGGACGCGCGTTCCCTGACTCATCTGTGTCATTCCCTCACCCGTCCAAAGGCAGTCAACACGATAAAGGGGGCAGAAGATGCATGTGGAGAGAGAGAACGGTGAGAAAGACGAGAGTCTCGCAAGAATGAGAGAGACGCGGAGGAGCACGCGTTCCGCGCGCCGTCTGAGGATCCTCTCTGTTTCCACGCGCCGCCACCACCCAACGGCTTCCCGTCCAAGGGCTGTCAAAAACGCTGACAGGCAGCCGACAAGCAAACTCCGTGAGGTGCTCCAGCGGAACACGGCCAGTCCCGCGGAGGCTACCGACAGGAAACGCGGGCTATGATGGAAGTGAGGATAGGACCTTATTCTATTACTGGAAAACGCAACAATGGCGATTTTAAAAAACAAAAAACAAAAGTGGTTCGAGGTGGACCGCAACCGACTGCTGCTGTCGGAAGAGACGGGAAAGCGACTGCCAGTTTGGCAAAAACAAAATGGGATAAGGAAGCGCAAGTCAAACATGCCAAGTTGGCTCTTCACAGGCCGGGGGATGAGGGGAGAGACAGAGTGAGAGAGAGAGAGGGAGGGGTTTAATAGAGCAGATGCACGTGCTCTTGTACAGCAGTCTCATGAACGATAATATGCAAATGATGAATGGTTTGATCTTCCGCCCGCACGCATGCGCACACCCGCTGTCCTGGATAACGCGGGGATGTAAAGGGCCCTGTTCGTAACACTCCACATGCTGTGGAGACACACGCGTCAGCAGTTAACGCACGAGTGCAGACAGCAAAACCCAGAAGGGGATCTCCGTGGTTTGGGGAGTCGGGTGTGTGTGCGTGTGTGCATGCCTATGCACGCGTGTGTGGGTACACATACTAGAGATGGGCGATATGGCAGATGTATTTTGCAATACATCGCCACAATACACAAATTTTGTGATCTGAGTTATTCCAAGGTTTGCTTGGAAGCTGGAACCAACACAATGTGCCATCAAAACTAATAAATAAACAACACAGTTTTAACAGTTTGTGGTTTTATGTAACACTACTGGTCATTATTTACAGGCACTCTATAATTTATCATTTCTAAATGTCTATTTTTATTAAACATGTTAAGTGTTCTAGAAGTGCTGACAACAACAATAACCTCCTAAAAGTGTTTCCAGACTTAAAGGATATGTATTAATAAACTATTTCAGTGCTTGAGCACATAGATTTGCGCACATGGAGTGCTTACCAACCCACAAACTGTGATGCAAGCAAGCCAGTCAGTAAATTTGTTTGGTTGAACACATTACTACTGATGAATATGCATGAGCACATTCTCTCCCACAGTGCCTACATCAGAAAAAAAACAAACATGGCTTTACACCAAGCAGTCCTGATTGGCTACCTTTCCCACGTCAACATGGGACTCGTTAGAATGATTCCACCTGAGGATGATTCCATCTGAGGATCTCCGCCCACGGCTTGAGAGCTACCTTTGCGAAGGTATGCCGGACCCACTGGCGATAGGTTGAAGCTAAGTGCTAAGCATGGGAACTGTTCTGTGGTGGGCTGCACAGACCGGCACAAAACACTACATCAGCCCCCAGCCTCGGAGGACGGAAGAGCTCAATGGGGAAAGTTTGTTTTACTTTGGCAACATCCCAGTTACAGTCGGCAAAAACCTGAACGTATGTGCTAACCACTTTGTTTGACGCACACCTGGCAATGAAAGATTTCTTCAAGGAGGGATCAGTACCAACTGTCTATGGTGAAACTCCAGACGAGGGAAACACTTTACCACTAGCTAACACTAACAGCTAAGGCAATATATTATCTAGATAATATAGATAGTGTCTAGTAATTTCCTATAAAATGATTGGCATTTCTTGCTGAAGGATCAACATGTGAATAGCATAGAGTAGAGTACGAGAACTGGCGTAGGTGTCTCCAGAGGTCTTCTTGCTGTTCCTCCCACATGCAGTCAAGGCAGCTCGTTATCGTTAAAAGTCAATAGGTACTCGCAGCGGCTGTTCTGAACGCGGCCGTTTAGGCGGGTTGCCGTGGCGCTTGTTCCTTGTAGTACTGTGTCCAATGCATGCCACAGACATTTCATTAAAACCCCAGGGCACTGTGCCAACTTGTGTAAAGGGGGTGGGGGTGGGTGGGTGGGTAAAGTCACCTTTAATATATCTTGACAAACACAACAACTCATCATACTATATGAGTAGATACTATATGAGTACCGAGCAGTAGAGGCTCCGCCTTCTTTCTTCTTACGGACCCTGCTTCTCCGTTTTCGTAAAACGCCACCAGCATGGTGGAGTAGCAGGCTGTCGCGCTCTCTCTCCCCTCCCTGATATAACTGAAGCGATAGGAGCGGGCCAGGGTGTTTCAGGGAGACGCCGCAGCAAAGCCCGATCACGGCGTAGCCAATTAACCTACATAAGGAGACAATTGATTTTAGAAGGCCGGGACACATCCTCGCAGCTCGGAAGAATTAATTGGCCAAAACATGCAGTTTGTTCTCAAAACTCTCAGGCATGGCTGCTTGGAGCCGTTCAACACTCCACTGATCCGAAGCCAAGAAGAAAAAAAACTGCAAGATGAAGAGTGCCCTAGACTTCAAGGCTTTCCCTGATCTCCGATCAGCCAGGGGCAACGTCATGTCCGTTATAACACTGGTGGATTGCTTCTTTGTGTGACACTGGGCAGCCTGCAGTGGTAACGTCGCTCATCCCGGACAGAGGGACGCCTCTGGGCCATCGCACTTTCAAAGACAAACGCTCCAAAATAGTCGCAGTCTAGCACACCTGATTCCGCCTTTTTAATTAGTCTAGACACTGACATCTCCATGGTTACCATGGTTACCAATCCGTGTACCTCATCCCCAAGGCAGGATGCAGGGGGGAAATAATAATCAGATTAAATGATTTAGTCAAAGGACAAGGGATTAGAACAATAGGTGGGCATTTGGTTTTTACACCAGAAGTGGGCAAACAAGAAAAGAAAAACAACTGAATTCCAGTAAAGAGGTTATCTTTGTGCATCCCACCATAATAGAGGAAAACAGATTGAAACTACATATGGAGCCACCTCTCTCACACACACACACACACACACACACACACACACACACACACACACACACACACACACACACACACACACACACACACACACACACACACACACTCTTTTCTAATGAGGTGGCTTGTGATGCTCCACTGGCATCAGGCTTGTCTCACAGCAAGCACGATGGGTCTGTTTCTGTGCTCGCTTTATGTGCTCACAGATCCAGACACACAAAGAGAGCTCCTCCTTTGTACTGGACTTCAAACGTCATCTCATATTGGAAAACTGCTAGAGTTCAGGACAAAAAAATCAATTTAACTCAAGATTTAACCTAATTTTTATTTAAAACCCCTTGTTATGACAGAAGAACATTGTAGCAGCATACCGTGAGCAGCATTACACAAGTCCAAGACCAAACCCCAAAAGTTAAGGTGGCATCCAAGAAATGCTTATTTGTTTGTTTGTTTTTTAAATATATGCTCAAAATCAAAAGACACCTGTCCCCGCACCAACACTGTCCCCGCACCAACACTGCCCCCGCACCAACACTGCCCCCGCAGGGAGCCATTATCCGAGAGCCTGTCAGGGAGGTGGAGATAAGGTCATAGGACCTTAAATATACTCTCACTAACCACAGCAGAAAATATTACACAGCGGACTAAGATATAATTTTATCTGTCACATTCGATCTGCCCTAATCACATGAAAAGCACTGGAAAAGCACTGAAAAAGCAGGTGCTTTAAAGAGCTGGATATTACTGCAACTCACTGCTCACTGCAACTCAATTACAGCCTGGGAAGTGTTTTGTGTGTGTGTGTGTGTGTGTGTGTGTGTGTTGTGTGCGCTTGGGGTCGCGGGGGGTGAATCCTCAGACAGCCATTTCTCCACCCTCATTCTTCTGAAGAATTCCCCGTTTGGGAGAGCCAGGAAACGGATCTGCCCATCAGTGAGGAATAGCTCAAGCGTCCCAACATGACGGATACTCCCCTCACGAACACCAGTCTCGTTAGCTCCCACCGTTGCAGCAGCTGCCGGCGAAGTTCCTCCCTCCTGACGCCCGGGAGGAGCGTGGATTTCATTTAGCCTTCATAAAATTGGATTGGGGTTGCGGGGTGGGGGGGGGATTCGATTTCCCACCCAGGTGGTCTGCCAGGCAAGTGAGCTTCCCCTTGGGGCAATGCAGCCTGAGGTGTTTAATAAAGGGGATACCTGCTATCTAGAGGACACAGATGGAATGCATTTCACATGGAAACACACACGCACATGGCTGGAGATACCATCATCCCTGGGGAGGAGGGAAACGACTCGACTGGTACTCTCCGAGTCCCGAAGCCCGGTGCTGACCCCGCGGCAGCTGCCGGCGTGTTCGTCGGACTCCCTGCGCGGATTCCCTCCGGATCACGGCGCTTCACATCACCCGCGTGGCAAACGGGATGCCATTTTGGATTTAGCTCGTGCCTTTCAGGGAAGAAGCGCAGCTCTCCGCGTCCTTGACTCAGAGGATTTCCAAATGCCGACACCTGGATCATGAGGAGGGGGGGAAAAGGCGCCCACAGAAGATATCGAACTGGCACTTTTTGCAGTTCCCTTAAAAATGCCTTGGGCACCCCCCAAGCTTGCCTGCATTGCTCTGTTCAACAGAGCCCGACATGGGACTCTTAGAGATCTAGAAATGTGACGCACAAGATGAAGTCAAGCCAAAGTGCTTTGTATTAGCAAAGCCACTGACTTGGCAGCCTAAGCTGTTAGCACTGGATTCGTATTGAAAATGAAAAAGGTCACACTCCATACAAGGGGGCTGAAGGACGGCAACTGTGTGTAGCTTAGTATCAGTCTGGACTTTTGATAGCAGCCTTATAAAATGTATTTACACGGTCTGAATGAATAATGCCTCGGCAGATCCTGGAAAATGGTTGATTTCAGTGCAGAGCCAAGCACAGCCAGCGTAGGGAGTTATTGTTCCACTTTCTCCTTCAAGCAGACCGCGAACGGACAGTTCTCGGCATGGCACGACCCTCACTCTTCTCCTCAGTGCTGGAGGAATGCTTTAACGAGCAGGGATCTCTTTTTTTTGTCCCAGTCCTTATGGTTTTTGGACAATAGGAAAGCGGGATGCCAGGACTGAGGTCAAATGGTCCTGAAGTGGTCTCCATCGACAGCGAGAGGCTTTGTAAACCAGCCCCGTGCCAGTTATGCTCCAAACCAGACTGCTTATGCTGAGGGAAGTGGGAACCCCTTCCGCTGGTCTCTACTGTCGAGAGGTCTATGGTGGTCTTTGCTCCGTCAGCTGGACCTGGAAGCGGAGTGGAGCGGGACCGCGACAATGCTCCGAATGTTGAATTAGTCGAGGCTGAGAGAGAGCCGAGAGACACCCGCCCACCCCCCGTCTGTCCCTTCCCCATCTATGCACCTTCTGCCTCTGCGTCTTAATTAGGGGCTGAGTCCCGTGAGGAAGCCCGCCGCTCGCTCGCACTCCTCTGCAGTTTGGCCCTGGGGAGACGATGCCGGAGTGCCTGACAGACACTGCAGTGCTGACAAAATGGCAAACAAGAGCTTAAACACCTTCATCATACTCCTAAACACTTAACTGACGACTCTAGAAGCACACATTAGTATGAGCTATTTAAAAAAAAACTCTCACCCATGCCAAAAAAAAAAGCAGAGTTACTTGCATAGTGGCATCTTGGAGCTTATTTAGATAAATGATGTCTAATAGAGACTGCAAGGCTTGATTCTCAGGAGGTTTACGGTTACAGAGCAGCCACAAATAGCTAGCTCTCTGCCGTAGCCCTTCTGTCTGTCGCCGTACATGCAAAGCCAGGAAAAAGAACGACCTTCCAATGAAGCCTCTGCATCTGTAGGAACCCTCCACATCTCTAGGAACCCTCCACTCAACCGTCCACATCTCTAGGAACCCTCCACTCAACCCTCCACATCTCTAGGAACCCTCCACATGTCCAGCTTAGCAGCGTTTCTCCTTTCTACAGCTGTGTTTATCTTCACTCATCTCCACTTAGGATCTGGGTCACGGCGGAACTTGGCAGCCACCACCGCACGGTCCAATGCCACTGCCTGATGGAGGCATATGCGCGCTTCCCTCTTGTGACTTAAAACAGGAAGGATTCGGGCGGCCAGCTGGTGAGAGGAGGCAGCTGACTTTTAGACCTTGTTCTTCCACGGCATAATCACTGTGTCCCTCCAGAACATGCTTTCATAAAAGGGGAATTAAAATAAGATGCACAGCATACTGGGAAGAGTTTTTAAAGGGTTTGTTTTATCGGTCAACCCGGCCAGTTCACTTACGGTTTGCTGTTACGAGCAAACCGAAGGAGATTAAGTCCCTGACTCTTAGGTGAAACCGCCGCTGTCAAGGTGGAGCCTGGACTTGCTTACAATTACATAAGTGTAGCACACCGGAACAGGGCAGAAGACAGGAGAACAAAGACGAGCGAAAACCCCTCCCTCCCTCGCTTCACTCGTTCACTCCCGCACTCTCCACTGCTCACTTGAGCACACATGCCCCCTAACAGTTTCTACAGGAGGCAGCCAAGATGGCACAAATTAATAAAAGGAGCAGTCTGGACAATGGCCCAGGTCTGTGCCCACACACTCTCTTTCGTGCTCTGTCTTTGTGTGTGTGTGTGTGTGTGTGTGTGTGTGTGTGTGTGTGTTTACCATATGCTCGTTTCATTTGAAATGTTGCTGAACACAATGATGATGATGATGGTGAAGAATCAAACCAAACTGCCTTCTACCCTTGAATCTCAACCAAACATGCTTTAGCTGCCATAGGTGGCCAAAGATAGCCTAGTTAAGTATAAAATGGCGATGAATAACCAGCCATAAAGAGGCACAGAAAGCCCTCCAGCTCTGCTGACGTCTGAGGCATGACTGGTCCTCCTCTGGGGAGCTGAAAGGTCACCGGCATTATCGATTGAGCTGACTGATCAGCTGCCTCTATGACCCCCTTGTCAATAAATGTTTGCTCATGCAGAACCTCACCAAATGGTGCCTGTGCCAGGTTGGAATGGAGATGTGTTCAATTAGTTCACAGATATGGGGGGGGGGGGGCACAGAAAGAGAGAGAGAGAGAGAGAGAGAGAGAGAGAAAGAGAGAGAGAGTGAGTGTGTAATGATGTATAATGCTGCAGGCAGAATAGCAGATCTTTACAAAACTCTGTAAGAGGACAAGAAAGATATAAACCCATCAAATCCAAGCTGACAGAGATGACAGCACCCAGCTCTTGTGCTACGGCATCTATTACGGTGACGGTTTGGCTCGCATAAACGTGTGAGACATAAACAGTTCCATTCAGCTCCTTCCAAAAGCCTCTGCAGAATCCCAGAGGCACAGAGATCCCGATGCACTGAGACCGTAGTTGGCCTGAGGGTCAACTGTGGGAGGAAGGGGCCATGGAAACACAGAAAGGTCGCAGTGGCTTGTTTTGACCTTTCACCCTGACCTTATGCAATACCCAGCTCAATAGTGTGGCATGCCCAATTCCAAAACGGCCAGCACACTGAATCTTTAATGTGGTCGTTACCTCCCCTTTTGCATTCTCGGTGCAGTAACTACATGCAGATAAAGAACTGCAGGGTCATGGCTTCAGTAATGACCGCTCGAGGACACGAATTAGAATTAAGATTCTAGGAGATGGAGCAGTTAGGTACACACACACACACACACACACACACGCACACTCAAGTCATGCACTGACACACAGCCCTAACTGAAAATAATATACTTGTCTGCAGCTGTGCCTCTGTAACAGAAAAGACTGATAGACACTCATTGATCTCCCCTTCCATTTTTGCTCTCAAATAGAGGTTAAATAGGGGTTTAACACACATGCGCGCATGCACACACTCCCCTGTCTTCATCAGGCTCTGTGTAATTAATGCCCACTCTGCGCATGCCAAAACATTATCTCATCATCCCTGTAACCCTTCAACCCACGCTGTGCCACCCGGGTACAAATGAGCTCCCTAAGATGAACTGGGTCTGGTGCTTTCTTTTAAGCTATTCGATGTAACTATGGAGTAAAGAAAGCCCTGGACAAGGGTAAAAATTCAGCTTCAAATGCTGCCAAAAATACTCTGAAATACACACTGGATAGAGCTTGACGATATAATAAGACAGCCTTCTTTCAAAAGTAGGTCATCCCATCCCACCTGAAAAGAAATGAAGATAACCCACCCGTGATTTGACATAGTATGACCTGGGGGGCGGAGTGTGTTTCTCAATTCCCACTCCATTCCTCCACCCTCCCCCACCACAGCACACGCAGGAGAGGAGGAAGACTTGCATCAGGGCAATCTCCTTCGCTCTCCTGCACCACTCACAGCCGCGCAGCAGGGGGCAGGAAACCTCGAGCGACAGGCGGCGGGACTGCTGAGAGGGATCGGAGGTGCGCGCTTGACCACGCCCGCAATTCTGGAT